>NW_010228766.1:486-68812 GCF_000690775.1 Eurypyga helias
AGCCTGTCCTGAACGTTGTAGGAGACGAATGTGAATGTCAGACCACTGTTCTGCAAGGGACACAGGAGAAACCTCTTGCCAGGGCCCCCTTAGCACAGGTAGTGAGTTCCAGTTGTGGGTATGTACAGCCATATAACCTGTTGGATATTTTGAGACAATATGTCATCTATCCATGGTATTTATATAGCAGAGCCTGGGTCGTTCTTCTCACACAGAGGACATCTTTTACTCTTTGTCTCAAGCTATATGTGTGCCTACAGGTGGCACATACTAAATTCAGAGAAGAAACAACAGTAAAACCTGGATATAAAGGTATGTACCTAGACAGAAATGTGAACCTGAAAATGCAACTGTGAATTGACTGTGGTTGTGCTGACCATAATTATGCATCTGAAGATGGTCAGAATGTAATCAGCAGGTGCATTAGAAGAAAGTACTTGGGACTTTCAACAACCTTGTGAGATCTCAGATAAATCTTCAGTCTATCATGAAAAATCAGATTATCCCTGTGTATTACATAAGGATCTGTTTATTAACTTTGTTTCACCTCTGTATGCTTTGTAGAACTGCTTTTCTTTGAGAGACCTTCTCTTCTAGTACTTCTTGACTATAATTGCATAGGATTTTTTTCAGGTGATACTGTACCCAAGGCAGAACAATCACTTCTCCCAGATTCACAAAATTTACCATCCCCACCTGGCAAATGCTGCTGTTCCATTCAAGGTGTTAGATCTCTCAATCTATTTTGCCCTCCTACCAGAGGTTACACCTTTGTGGTGGTACAGGGCACGGCTGGCTGTTGCTCCAGTTCAGCCACGTTTCAGGAATTACTCCACCTTCAGTGTCAGTTACAATTACGGAGCTAGGAGCTGCTGAGTACAGTTATATGTGTGTGCTTTTAGAGATGTTGATTGTTGATGGGTTGGACACTGGGAAAAAAGTGGCATCTTAAACTGGCATAATTAAACTAGAATTTGTTTAAATTGACATAATTAATCACAGAAATAATTAAACTTGACATAATTAAACTTGACATAATTAATCACAGAAAGCTCTATGTACTTCTCCTTTTTCTAAATTTTTTTCTTCCCACTGATAAGAAAATATAGATACATAGTTTCTGCACATAAGAGAAAGAGTGCATGTAAGCATGAATGTATTTGTGGACAATGCCATCGGAAAAAAATAATCAAATAAGGGTACCGACACATTAGTCATCCTCAGGGTGAAAACAAAATAAGACAGCAAAAGTCAGTAATGAAAAGTTGAGGTAAGCAAAATGCATTTATGAGGAAAATTAGAACTTTCTTCCTGACCTGTTCTTGTAGTGAGGATGTTGAGTCAGCATTGCTAGTAAAGGATCCAAGATGGTCATAAAATGAAAAAGGTTTCAGGCAAACAGACAAACAACAAAACAAGTAAAAAATATGGTTGTTTGCATTTTTCAGGACTGGGTTTTTTTTTCCACAAAGCTTTTTAATCCATTAGAAATCACCATCATTTCACACTGAGTGTATTAATGGGTCTTGATGAGTTAATTTTTTTATCTAGTGTTGAACAAGCCACCTGTGATTGTGAGACCAGATGAGATCATTGTGAAAGAGCTTGTGCTTACATCTATTTCACTTTTAAGAAAGTGCACCCAACAGACATGGAAATAAGAGCGTCAAATATATCTTGATCAGAGCTTTGCCCACAATGGATCACAGAGGTTTAGCTATAAGGCGGTGAGAGATTTTTCAAAGGTAAGACTGTCTGTGAACTGCTTTTGTCTTGCCAGTAGACTAATCTGATTAGCAGACTGTTCTTTCTTGTTTTGGGTGTAACATCTTAGAAATTAGACTTTTGGTCTCATTTTTGCTGAATTTCTACCAGTAGGAAAAGATGAACAGGTTGGTTTGTACACTTTCTACTGAGATTTATAACACAAGTAGAGCTGGTTTGTAGGTTATTTCAGCTGGTTTAGCCTCCTTATGCTTTCTGTATCAAAAATAGGTGTTTATTACTTGGAAACCCAGTAGAGAGCTGTCCTTTAATCATTTCACTATGGGATCTGACATGTTATAAAATGCACCTGTTAGAGACTGTGCTGGAATTCAATTAGCTCTCATGTGACTTTTGCAGCTGAACTAATGGGCTGAAAGGTTATACTGGGTAAATACGAGATCCCAAATTGATTCTCAGAGAAGTCTGGAGAAATGTCATGATTTCACTTTGTAAATTTTGGCCATACCACAATAATCACATTGTTATTATGCTTTAAATAGACCATGACTAGAGTGATACTGCTTACGTATTTGGAATTTTCAAAACAAAAGTCTTGTAGTTAATATTTCTCTATAACTATTATACTAATAGTTAAACATCAGACACTTCTGGGTAAAAACCATAAGATTTCTGTACTACAACAGTGATATACTTTTATAAATGGTGACCATTTATTTCCATTCATTGTTTATGTTATTTGTCATGTTTGACTAGTATAGCTAGACAAAGAGTAAATTCTTTAAGATACTTACTATGACTTGTAATAAGAAAAAAGTACTTTTAATCAACATGACTAATATTCATGTGTAATTACATCATAAAAAATTAATAATAAGATAGCATTTTCAGAAAAGATTTGTGTGTGTGTGTGTGTGTCCATCAAGGATTTTGCAGAATTCTTTCACTTTATGTTTTTGTTTGATATTCTACAGCATGGTTTGGTATCGGCTGGGTGATCCACTGCTTACTCTTACACTGAACAAACAGAACTTTACTGCTTTACCGATATGAATGATCATAAAAGCTACATCTTGTATCAGTTTAATGTAGTTTTTTAGAATCTTTTAGATTCCATAAATTTTAGAACTTACATCTTGTAAAAGCCAAATTACAAACACTTGAGCTTGTAGTCTGTGCTTACACAGATTTACACAGTAAAGGTATAAAACCAGAATGTGAACAAGATAATACAAAAAGTGTTAAAAATCCCTGTTAGTATCCACACATTTTTCATTCTCTTGTCAGATTTTGTCCAGTTTGCCATTTGTTGAGACTGAAGCTAACAAAATTTGGTTTCTTGCTCCAACCCTTCTGCCTCCACAGCTCCTATAACTGCACATTTTTCATGAACTATTGCTTTCCTAATCCAGAAACCTGAGATATGTTTTGTTCCTTATGAGCGAAATGTTATGCTGCCTATAAGCAGATCTTGCTCTAGAATGACCATTAGAGTTGACCGGGCTTCTAGGTGAGATTCCAAGTGTATTTTGTTATAAATAAACCAGTATGTATAGATGTATACTTTACAATGTATTAACCTGATGGTAACTTTCATTTTCCCCTTTTGGGAGGACCAATGGAGCACTGCACCATTCTGGGGAAGCTAGAGTAATGCTGAGCTGTGGTCGAAGTCCTTCCACTAGCTCCTGCTCACCATTCATCAGCCTCTGCAAGCAGGGAGAAGAGAGAGGTGGATCATTACCCTGCCCCCTGACTAAATTTTATATTCAATAAGCTTGTTCAGACAAACCACCAACCCATTTCAGCTGAAAGTTTCAAAACAAATTCAACCTGAGGCAGAGTCCTGGCACAGAGAATTTCAGCCTAATGGGCTGAAGTCCAGCAAAATTGTAAATGGCTTCAGAGAGAAACATCAGTTGTACTTCTAAATGGGACAGAAACAGCCTTAAGTCTAGAGAAATACAAGAAAATCATCAAGTAGTCTGGTTTGTTACTGTTAACATCCAATATTGGCTGAGTTGGCAGGCCTTCTTGGCCTCACCATGCACTCCTGTTTCTAGATTTAGATTTATTTTGACTTTTAAATTTTTTTTAGCATAGTACAAAGCTAAGATGAAATGTCAACCTTAGTCATTCGTACAATGGGTATTTCTTGCCATTTCTTTCTCTGTGATTTTTTGGTCATGTTTTCTTTCTTTATATATTCAAGTGAAAGATGCAACAAATTTTGACAGGTAAATGACTGTAAACTGTGGTTTAGTAGAATGAATGCATCCTTTATGAAGTTTTCTAGTTCTTAAGCAAGAGAAACCTAACATTGCTGCTGTGTACTTAAGCTGCCTCTAGTCAGTGCTTGGAGAGTTGCCACTTCCTACTGGTTCCTGGTGTGGTAAGGAGCCTAAGTGACACTAAAGTTATCAGGTGGCTGGGTATAACATTAATTAATATATCTTGAATATGTCTTAGCCCACAGCCTTGGAAGAACTGAGCCTACTTTTCTATTTGCAGGTTTCATAGCACAATATGCTTTAAGAACTTTTTTTGAAAAAACAGAACAAAACAATTACTTCAGTTTTAAAATTAATCAATGATCTTTTTCTAAAAGAGAATTAATTTTATTATTTAATACATGGTGCACGTATCTGGGATTTTCTGTCCGGAGCACCAGCTGTTTACAATAGAGATGTCTTGTCTGTCTTGAGGCTGGTACCGCACCATCTCAGGCCATGGAGTCCTTTTAAACAACTCAGAGTATGAACAGTAAGAGTGTCTGACCAGACAGCTTTTGCTGAGCTTGAATCACATGTCATCTTAGGCTCTACATTAATTCGTACTTAAATACCAAACTCAAAAAGAAAATATACAATTAGAAAAGGTCAGACAATCAGACGTGGAGTCATTTTGATCCCATTTACTAAGATGGAAAAAAATGGAGCATAAGAATTCATAACAGAAAAAGTTCAGATTGTTCATGTTCACAATAAAATAAACATCGTTTTATCACCAAGAGCCAGACATGCCACCTTGAAAATATGAAACGTAATAAACCTTCTTTTCCACAACATAAGTTATTGAAGAATGACTGATGGATTAAAAAATTAAAATAGACATCTTTCAGTACCTAGCAAGTATATTGTTTAAAATTAAAAGATACAAGTCTTATATTTCTGTTGTGAAAAGGCTGTCAAATCAGTTTCAACATTCAAACTAATCTCCCCGCCGTGGTTAGTGAAGATCTGGGAGATTTCCTTCTCCTCAGCTGTTCTTGTTCTTTTTTGATGGTTGTGTTTAATTTGTAGTAAGCTACTATGAAGAGAAAGAAGCAAAAGCATCCTCCTCTAGTATACTCCATTTTTAGCCAAAATCAAGGAGGAGTTGTAACCCAAAGCACTGGGCCCAAAGGCAAGGCTAATCTGAAGGTAAAGCACACGACAGCCCTATGCATGGCTGTAAAATGTGCCTGGTTAAGGGGATACATGCATGTCTGAAAGGTGCAGAAAAACAGATGCAGGAAAGGGAAGCGACAGTGAGCATTTAATTGGAACGAAGTCAAGAGCAATAACTTCCTGTGGGCACTGCATTTCTTGTCAAGCCAAGGGTAGATTTCTGGGCAAGAAAGCTGATTTCTTCGAGTAGTTTCTGTGCATTGCAAAGAAATAGAGCACTGCCCATTTTCCATGGCACAAGAGAAAGGCACCAAATAAATACTTGGCTCACTCCATCAGTTTGTTCTCTGAACAAACAGCCCAGCAAGACCTTGAATGGTCCCTGGTCACCTGAGCAGAAAAGGCAGCAGCTCCTGCCTGGGTTGCAGGAGGGCTGGAAAGCCAGGGCAATGGCATTGCACCCTGTTTTTCATCTCTCAAAGGAGCATGTGCCCAACCTGGGCCAAGCTGACGGGGTGGCAGCAGGAGGGAGCACATCACCTCTCAGAAGCACAGCTCTCTGGCTGTGTGCTGGTGCAGCACACATTGATCCTTCCTACCTACACCCAGATGCAGGGGTCTTCTCCCCTCCAGCCCTCCCTGTGTGCTCATGGGGGTTTATTGCCTTTGGGCTGACAAATTTTCTAAGCCACCTTCAGTCAGCAGCAGAGGAAGGAAGTTACCTCAGCGTCAGCCAGCAAGGGGAGAGATCTCCCAGCAACTGAGGTTTTCCAGGACATGCTCTTGGGCCATGCCTTCAGAGGCTCTAGGGCAGGCCCTCATCTGGTGTAAATTGTCAGCCTTGCCACAGTCCAGTCAGCAGAGATCTGTCAAATTTGCACCGCCTGAGAAGCTGTTTGTCCAGTGACAACCCTGCGTGGTTGGGCCTGCTTTGTGTTAGGAGGTGACTGGCTTGACCTCTGGACAGACCTCTGAGCACAGCCCTCACTTTAGTTTCGGGAAAGTGTCTTTGAGGTTCATGTTAATGCTGCCACCAGGAGAAACTGTGTCTGACTTCGGGGTAGAACACATGTTCACCTTTGAAGTCCTCGTCAGGGTTTCTAAGACAGCAGAAAAGTGGCAGGATCTTTTAATATCCAGTGGATAGGATGGCTTAGCAGCTGCCAAGTAGGAGCAGTTGACATTGCTTGGGAACAGGAGCGAGCATTGCTTTTGCTCACTCCTCCTACCTCCCTCAGCAGACTGAAAATAATAAATATAGTGGTAAGAAACAAATGGTCTCCCCCGCTGCTTTACTAGAAACTGGAGTGTCAAGCCTTCCTCTGCTGGATAAAAAATAGAGTGGGCAGGATATGACAGGATTTCTAAAACAAGCTTTGCAGAAGGTAGAGTGCCTCACAACCAGGATATGAGCAAGAGGGTGGATATGATCTGAGAGGGGCATGGCAGAGTGATGGAAAGCCCTGAGGAGGGGTGGAAAGAGAAAACCCATGAGCTCTTCATATGGAGCAGAACACTTACTGTACCACTTTGAGGGGCGTTTGTGGTTTATGAGGTCTACTGAGGCAGCTGCTGGATGTGTATTAGTGTATTATCACAGTAATGGATTACGTTTTAATTCCCTGTAACATGCCCAATCCTGTGTAAGGCAAAGAAGCAAAGTTGGCTCCTGCACTGAACAGCAGGTTGTGTCGCGGTTTTAAGATGTGCTGAGAAGGGTGGCATGACTCTACACCACACACCATGGCGTGCCTCCCCTGTCCTGGGGCTTCCTGTGAGAGGAAGGACACCTTGCAGGAAGGAGGAACGCTCTCTCTCCTGTCCCTAGCAAATCTCATTATTAATGGAAAGAAAAATGGGAATCCCTGGCTTCATCCTTTAGTTTAGAACCAGACACAGAAATGGGCTGGAGCAGCCTCACAGGCTAAGGTAGATCCTCAGCTGGTCAAACTCCCACTCGTTATGGCTAAGCTGTAGTAATTTACCTGACAAAAGGAAAAGTAACACCTGTCCCTACGAGAAGAATCTCTCTTTTCTTCCATACCTACAGTGCAAGGATAGCCACAATTTCTGGTAGAAATTATTATGTAGGAGAACTACTCTGCCCTCAGTTTTGGCATGCAGCAGCCATGGGAGTGATGACAGAGGTGATGCTGCTCACCACAGAGCATGCTTAAAGAGAAGGGAACAGGGAAAGAACCATCAGCGCTCTGTCAGTGATTGAATTGAGACTGTGATGAATATGCTCAAGGCGAAAAGCCTCTTCCTAACACCACAGTCCTGCTCAAAACTTTATTAGATCTAAATGCATTAAAACACAGTCTCAGAGGAAAAAGAGTGACTGAGCAAGAATGCTTAATCAGTGATGTAGTATACAACCCTATCAGGAGTTTTCAGGGAACCCTGAGCTACCACATGATAGTACAGTTTTGACTGAGTAGCTGGACTTCACTGTTACCAACGGCACCAAAATCAATAGGCAGAGAGTTCCTATGGTTAAAGTGTAATTACAATATCAAAGGGGTTTTGGAAAATATTGTCACATCCCATAAAGGAAACAGGCAGCTGGGGACCTGATGCCAGCATTTGAATGAATTAAAATACCTAAACCAGTTTAGAGAAGCAGTGATAAACAGCAATGCTAATTCAAGCGTGGCTGTAACAAAAAAAAAAAAAAAAAGGATTTTCCCTCTGGGTGTGGTCCTACAAACTGCAGAGTGATCCCTGGAGTTGTCAGGCATACCCCACCCCTGAGTCAGAGAAGAGTCATACAAGCGGCTCCTGTGCTCTGTTTTTCATCAAAGGAGAGGAGATGCTCACATCAAGTAGCAAAGGGCACCTGTCTAGCTGGGTGAAGAAGTTGTGTCCTCTCTTCAGCATAGCAAAGTACCTGAGTAGCTGCTTTGTGGGGGAAGTATTTCCAAATAATGCTACTTATAGTTACCAAAAAGAAACACTCTACATGTATTTTCAAGGCTTTCTGTACAGCATCCATAAAAAGGGAAGGTGTCAGATGATGTGATAAGCATACAGCTAAAATCTTTCCTTTTAACAGCCTCATTGTTTGTAGCTGGGGTGAGGGACGGGCAAGATGATCCTCTAGACACATATTTTGGAAACTTTTTGGTCAACTACCATGCTGCCAGCAGATTTAGGGCCACTGATTAAATTACTGAGAGCTTTAGTTTCGAAGTATGTGCTCCTCAATATATCTTTCAGGGCTAGCCATGTGCCAAGGGGTTTATAACCAAACAGTGATTCTCTTTCTTGCTTTCAGAGGTCTCATTACAGGTTGCTGCCACTGGCAGCCAGCTCCCTGCTTATTTTGGATGACCACATCACTCAGCAGGGGCTGAACAGAGCAGACAGGTCAGTCAATGAGTGGGTCACAAAGAGTCAAAATGTACATTACTTCCTCGAAGGCAGAAGGTTTATTCATTACAAAATGGTGGTGAGCAACTGTTAGTTTGAGCTGGGAGAGTTACTGGAGCTCAAGCAATTCTTTGCATAGATACTTTTTCACAGGAGCCAAACTCAGGCTTTTAAAAGCAGCAGGACATAATGTGGCATTTTTGTAGGTTTCTCTGAGATGCAGGCTACAGAAAGAGAGAAAGAATCATCGCTTCAGCCTCAGTCAGGATAATTTGTGTAGCTCTCCTGGTTTCCTTACTGTTCAGCCAGTAGATTTTAAGACTAGTGATTTAATTGTGGAAGAATTTCGGTTTTGTGTACATCTTGTGGTTTATGCCTATAGGTTGGCTGCCATCCTGCCAGGACTATGCTTAGAAAACCATTGTGGGTTTCATTGTTGGTTTTTTTTTTGTTTGGTTGGTTGGTTTTTGTTTTGTTTTCTTTCTTTTTTTTTTGTTCTAAACATCTTCAATAATTTTTCCTCCTGAAATTGTTAATACGTAATCACTAAATATGATGTTCAGCTCCTCAAGTCAAAGGACGAGATGAGGTCAATGGAGCTCTCACCAGCTGAGGGTCTGGCCTCTGACTTAAAAACAGACAAAAGGAAATACTGTCCAAAGCTGACTTCTCTATTACAGTGCTTCAGCCTATGTGAAATGCTTTGAGGACATGATATTGGGATTTTTTTTTTTTTTCAAGAGGATCAAATGCAAGAAATAAATAGGCATGCAAAGTCTGCTTCCCAGGTTATTCGGGTTTCTGAACTCTGTTGTGTTCTGCTGCAAAGTCTTTTCGTTTTGCTTTGGTAAAACATCAGAGTGTAGAGGGTGACCTGGTGCACTTGTTTCAGATGAGTGTAAACAGAAGATGATATTACTTGTCTGAATGAAGTGGACTATCCCATGGAGGAGAATAATAGCTGTCTCCTAGAGCTGTTTTTCTCAAAAAGACTAGTGAGAACTTAAAAGTCGAAAGACCCAAGAAGAGGGTGAAAGTTGATTACTTTAAGGATTAAACTGTTACCCTGGTGAAGTCAGCAAATACTGTTTCTAAGCAATGATTTCAGTGTCTCTTGAGCACTGTGAATCTGCACTGTGTGATTGGGAATGTATTTCTTAAAGATATAAATATAATTTTATTAGTTTCTTAAAATGTTATTTGGTGTTTTGACTTCAATAAAATACATTCTGGAGTGGTGTATAAAAATGAACTTATGTAGAGAATTTCATCTGCATGTGTGTTTTTAAAATACATAAAAAGCTAAAAGTATGTCACGTAAAAAAATGATACAGCTGTTAAATATTTTTCAAATTGTAAAGAAAGGTTTTCTGTTAAAAATGGACTTAGACTTTCTGTAGATTTTTTCCCCACCTATCCTTCTTTGGAAATCCTTGGAAGAGGATTCGTCTGGTAGCAGAGAAGATGTTCCTCTTGTAACATCTAGTTAGGTAGGGAGTGATTTTTCAAAAAGTCTTGATTATTATTTCCTCAAGAAAGTAGGTAGATATTAAAGGTTACCCAGATGGTTTATATATTGCTATAATAATCTTGTTCATAGAAACTCTCACAAAGAAAATAATTAATCATAAACATACTGTGATCCCCCTAAAGCAGTGACTGTTTTAAGTTGAAATCCCATAATGGCTATGACCTGTAACCCTGATGTAACTGTTTCTATCCTAGCTACTAAAGTGGCTGCTCATGAAAGGCCATCAAATACAGAAGTAAATGCAAAGGTTAACAAAGTTAGTGGACCAAACAAACTTGATACTGAGAATGAACTTTCACATGTAGCAAGAAAATAAACACCACTCTCCCAGACTGATCTACACAGGAGGTTTGAGATGCCAAAATATTAAACGTTATTAAGCACATAATCTCTATTTTACAGATAAGTGTTTACTCTGGGGGTTACAATCCTTTCATAATGATAAAAAGTCTTCACTCAAATTAAAAAGGAAAAAAAAAGTTCATGCATTAGTGTGTCTTCAGTGAGATTGGTTTTGCTGTAGACTCCAAGAGTATTGGTAATTGATTTGGGGAAGAGAAGGGATTGCACTATGTGTAAATCTTAAGCAGCTTTTGTGTGCTATTAACATGTCATGTCATCTTTAAACCCCTCTTGAAGGTATAATCTTTGCATGACACTGTGCTTTGGCAGTCAGTTTTTTTAAGGGATGGTTATTATTTCAATTTTTTAGTGTTCCATTTCCCCACCATAGATGGGGAAAATGTAATTTAACTCTCTACTACATTGTCTATTGTGGAAGGTTTTTTGATTCTGAAATAATGGTTGCTATGTGATGCTTTGCTAGTTGAGTTCATCAGGACCAGACTTTATAGTTTGTAATCACCAAGCAGCCAGCAAAGGAGTAGACTATGGGCAGGTTTGTATGTGCAATATACATACCTGTACACCCTTCATATACACAAAGAGTCATTTCAGCAGGCTTTGAGGAACAGTGTGGGATTCAGTAGTCTGAAATTCATAGCCCTCCCCCACGCTGCCAAAGGAGACATCAACCAGCACCACAGTGTCCGTGGCTGCTGCCCCGACCTCCAGCTGCCCATGGCATGTTTTGGTGGGATCCAGCTGTCTCTCAGACTTCAGCATAGCTGCACCTCCTGCCTTGAAAGGCACAATTCTGCTTCCTTACACACAAGTGGTCCTTAGCATTAGGAGGAAAGTTTCCTTTTCAACATCATGATCCTGTGAACATGTATAGGACTGCTAGGAAGCTAGTCCTAAATGGGAGAACAAACAAGGCAAGGTCTTTTTACAAGTTTTGAAAATAAAAACAAAAACTTTCCCATTAATTTAATCAACTTGATATCCTAAGCCCCATTCAGAAAAGGACATTTTTGGGGTCGCTGCGGAATAAATAATTCAATGATGAAAAGAGAAAGAAATGCTGATTATATATAAAACTTGACAGTTGGGGAAACTATTTCCCTGGCCTACAAAGTAATTTTTCAGGTAGATCAAAAAGATTTATTTAGTTCTACACAATTTCCAGTTTTAACAACATTAAATACCTTTTCTCCAGTTAGATATCAGTCTTTGAAGATTCTGAAATTGTTATTCCTGTGGGGAGGAGGATATTGAATAATTCCTACCAGTTATGAAACTCAATATTCTCCAGATGGTTATTGAGAAAAGCTTTTATATACCATTATAAAATGGGTTTAAAATAACCTGTGCTGTGATTGACTAAACAAGTCACATGGCTACTGCATACAAGTTTGAACTTCTTTTTCAACTAAATGACCTTATTAAAACCATAAACAAAAGTGGTACTTAAAGGCTGGTTTTAAAGCAGCAACTATAAATCTTAAATTTATTGTAGTACTGTTCTATTATTTGTGCTAAAAAGACAAAAAACTAGAAAGGCTATTCTGGGTATGAAATTATGCCTTTGGTAATTGATTGGTTTAAAAAGATGCAGCCCCATATGTTTTCACAGTGCTTTAGCTTTTTCTTCTAATGACTTAACACAATTACATACTTTCATAGCCTAAGCAATGTCAGTTCGCTTTAGAACTTGAGCTGGCAAATGTGAAGGAGCAAAACCCAATAGGAAAGGAGTATTCCTCAAGCAGTACTCTGTCTTTCAGGAGAAAATTGTTCCTGAAGTGCTCCTAAGTATTGTTCTCCATAAAACCCTCAGGCTCACCTATGGTCTAGTGCCTATTTCTGCTGCAGTGGTAAACAGCTCTAGCAAAGATTCGGTAGCCCATGTAATATGAACAAATAGTACCAGGAAGGGAGATCTTGTCACCCAACTGGACAAGGGAGCAGGAGTCTGGCTGTTATGGGTGACAGTGGTTGTTTGGCAGGGCTGGTCTGGTGCAAGGTGGGGAATGGGATTTCTCATCCATCTGGCTGCTAAGGCTCTCCCCCTGCTTCTGCTGCCCACCATGAGGTGGCTGCGCCCCACTCAGCCAGGTGCAATCCCCCTGGCCTGTCTGCACTTCTCCTCCTCTTGCACAGACAGAGACTGCAGCACAAGCCAGAATAAACAGACCAGAAACAAGGGAATTCCATGGGAGAGGAAAAATTATGCTTAACACCTCGGCTCCCTGACCAGTGCTTGCACTGCTGAGTTTGCTGCACCTCAGGGGAATAACAGCAGGCACCTTTCACTCTTTATTTTCTGCACCGTAAAAGCATGCCTGGCAAAATTAATTTTTCCTGCAACCATTATGATGATGCTCCTGTAAGTTTCCTACCAGAAATGGCTGCATTTCAAAATAACTAAACTATCCCCTTAGGGTTTATGTGTTGTTTAGAAGTCCCTGTGTACAAATTTCATTGTCCCTATTCAAATAAGCACATAGAATCATAGAATCATAGAATGGTTAGGGTTGGAAGGGACCTTAAAGATCACCTAGTTCCAACCTCCCTGTCATGGGCAGGGACACCTTCCACTAGACCAGGTTGCTCAGAGCCACATCCAGACTGGCCTTTAAGACATCCAGGGATGGGGCATCCACAACATCTCTGGGCAACCTGTTCCAGTGCACATGATCCAGGTTAGGGTGAGAGGCTACAAAGGTAAATTATAAGGGGAAAGGCTGTGTAAGTGCAGAGTGTTTTTAGGCTCTGTGGTATTCCTGTGATGGTGAGTGAAACCCTTGGCATTTCTCTTGAGGGGAACCAGCACTTTTCCCTGTCAATATTCCATTGCATATGGTTTATGACAATGAAGTTATTAGAGTTTGACATTAAAAAAAGAGCTTCGATACAAAGCATAGTGATGAGAAACATATTCAGGGATCAGGGATTTGTATTTCTTTAAGAAATGTGTTTACATGAAAGGGAAACAGGAAGACCCATAAAGTGGTTGAATCTGGTACTACACTTAAAATTAGGCTATTGAGATTTTTGTGACTATTTTTTTCTCTTCAGCAAATATTCTGGTTGTAGTATAACTCAACCCACTTATCAACACTTTTTTTTTTTTTTAGCTAATTTAGTATGCCTGGTTTTCAGAGTTTCAATTTAATATTGCTAACAGTCTTAGTAAAACACCCAGGATTAGCAGTGTATTTGAACACCTGCAAAGTTCATTTAACGACTGGAATAGCAAATGTTGCAAAATTCATAATATATTTAACATATTTGTAGTTAGAATGTTAACCACAGCTGCTTAATGCTGTTCAAGAGGCTTGGAAAGTACATATTTTATACATCCCAAGGAATAGCTACGATTGATGTCCTTTCATGTCAACTGTTTGATTTGCTGAAACACGGAACCAAAAATACAGCGGAAGAAGGCAAGTTTAGGAAGAGCTGCCAGGCCAGCAAACATGCTTATTAAAAGAATAAAAAACTATCCAAGTTTGGCAGACTTCTGAATCTTAATTGAATTCAGTAGGAAATTGGGGTGTGTGAGGGGATGGGAGAAGATAAAAAGAAAAAACCAAAACCAACAAGAAAACAGACAAAAGCCAGACAAAATAGCTTATTGTCTTACTGATTACATTCATGCTGGTGAGTTGTCTTGTCATTCAGCCATATGGAAATCTAACAGATGCCTCATACATAGCTATGAATATTTGATATACAGGTATTTTACTACCCTTCCACAGCCAGATTTTTCAATGGATCATTCACAAATGTTTCAGAGAAAAACACTTTTCTATGATCGTTGGCACCGACAGTATCATTTTCCATACCAGATGCAATGATTAAGCCAGATACACTACATTCATTTTTTCATTCTGAAGAACTGGTTCTCCTCATATTTATACAACTACAGCTCAAAAGGTTTTAGTTGAGTTACTCTTGATTTATTTGGGAGGAAGAAATAAAGCCCATTAAACATTTCTTTTTCATATTGGTAGATATAAAGTACTTTTGTCCTGTTTTCAACCAGTTCCAGTTCTAACCAAAACCATCACTATGCACAAATTCTTTAACATTTAGTCTTCTAGGAACTTTTAGTCTTCATCTCTTAACAGACACTGGAGAAATGGAAAGCCTGCAAAGTTAACACATGCTATACCCTCTTCTCTTTAGTTTTACAGGAGCTACTTCTTAAATTCTTTGCTAATTATCAAATGCCATAAACATTCAGCTGAATTTGCTGGCAGACTTACATTCCTAGATATCAAGTGTCCATCTAGAGTAAAAAAAACAATGTAGAGCTTTCAAAAATAATGATAATAAAAAAATCTACAATAGCTGTTCATACACTCCCTTTAGGCTATATGTATCTTGGGCAAACTGTTGAACAAGCATAATCTGAAGAGACAATAGTGTTCAGATACCTTGGTCTAGATTTCCTTTTTGTCCAGAGGAAATCACCAACTCATCACTTAGAAGAAGCATGCATGAACAAAGACAAATGTAGACAGCAGAAAGATTGAAATACTTTGTGGTGTGATCTTCATCACCTAAAATATCTCTACTGTGGGGGAAATTTTAAGAGGAACTGTAAAACTGGTGTCTCTTTAGCCCAAGTAACTGTTGGTATAAAAATCTCCATCTCTTTTTCATGATGAATCAGAATACTGTGTCCTATTTTAATGAACATGGTTCTGATCTTGGCATCTTCATTCATTCACAACTACTTATTTTTTTAACTACAGCTGCTCAATATATTGAGAAAGCTCTAGCCATTTCAAAATTCAGCATGCCAAGAGCTTAGTAACACAGGTGGCTTACCCCCACACTCTGTTCACTGGTTTCCCTGTGGAATACAATGTCCAGATCAATGTTACTATTCTGATACTCAAAGCCCAGTATGAATTTGGCTACAGTTAGATGACGAATCAACACTTCCCTTGAGAACAGGACTTCCCACTAGCAGCTATGTTTTTCTGGAAGAGTTAAGTTGTGCACATTCCAGAGAGGTGTCTGAATGCAAATGCTAAAGGAAAAAAAGGACAATTCAGAACAAAATCCAAAAAATAACTGTGTGATGTAGTTTTGCTCAGTAAAATCTGGATCACACAAAGTGTTGAATAATTTGGCCTGAAGTACTGAAAAATATAGCCAAAATTGTTTCAAAGTAAGTCTACAGCGTTACTTCAAACATGCCATTTAAGTATGTATTTAATTATTTTTTCCAGGATCTTTTTTTTTTGCCAGCATGTTGAATAATCAGGCTTTATAGTCTTATTTTATATACCTAAATATACAGATGCCAAACACAACCTTCTAACACATAGACCAGTCAAGCCTTTTGGGGAGGACAAAAGAGGGACATATATTATAATATTTTATATTTTTCATTTCTATTTTGATATACTTTGGAGGTGGTCATATAGTGACAGATATATTTAATTTACTTTTTTCTTTATAAAAGTTTATAGAATTTTTCTTCTGTGCAATAAGGTAATTCATTAATGTTGTCAATATTCTTCTAATTTTTCAGAACAGGAATATATTGAAAATAGACACTTGCCATATGCTGATGCAAGGTCAGGTATGTGTACAAGTGTGATAATTTCAACTATACTGCTTAGTGAAGTGTATTCTTAGTTCAGAAAATATAGTAATAAAGTCTAAGTGGTACATAAATAATTATTGGGAAAAAAAGACCTGTTTAAATTCCTATCTAAGTGAATACAATTTCACTATTATTACTTCCTCTGTCTGAGCTACAACATGCTGCCTAAGTAGAGCTTTTGTTGCCTTTGCTCATATCAATGACACTTATGGAATCTGTCTTTTTTGGCCCTAAATATGATACACGTGTCTAAAAGACCAAGGGAATAATTTATAGCTGCAAGTTACTCTGCAATTTAGCTCAAAATCAGGTATATGACTATTAAATTATATGTTAACTGTAATCACGTTATTCCCTCACTTTTGAGGGCTTGAGTGCATTAGTGAACATTTTTGCATGTAATTGTCTTATTTTATTTTGAAGCTCGGTCTTTGAAGCTCTTTTGGACTGAAACACCCCACCGGCCCTCTTCCAGATAAAAACGTGCAAGTTCCACAATCTGGAACTAATTGTCCAGACACCATCTGGAGGTCCTGTTCCTTGGTAGAAGCTGCTGTAATCCCGTGGCTTTCAGAGCAGAAGTGGCATTTTACCGTATCCTTAAGCTCTCAAAATATTTCAAAAATGTTTCCAAATATTTCCGAATATATCTGCCAGCTGGGGGCACTGGGAACGTCGCCATGTCTATAAAAACTTACATGCCCGTATGCAATACAGCCTATTTCAGGTAAATACGATAAAAAATGAGAAGCTGGGCAGGGCATTGAACAGACATACTGAGATGGGAGCAGTGTAGGTGAAATCTCCTGAGACTGCTTGCATAGTTGTTCCAGGGAATTGCTTCTTCCAAACTATTTTTAGCACATCTTTTTCTCAGGCAAAACACAGAGGTTCTGTGGGTGGCTGATCCTCCTGCAAGAACGTAGCACTAATTGCGTCCTACCTTCTGGTATGTGAGGAACCCCCACAAAACGGGGCTCTTCTCTAAATCCTGGACTTCCCTTTCATGCAACAGGCCATTAATTTTTCTTCAAGAAAACCCTTTATGGGAATAGGTTTGGCCATTAACAAATACCTTACATTACAGGCTTCCAACTTCAACCGTTTCAGCTACTTAAGCATTATGATGAGAAAGCAGGTAAAGACAATCAGTGGAAAACTTGTGTAGAAAAATGAGGACCTCAGGATTTCTAGCATTATGTTTAGAGTTCAGGGATTGATTGGTTTGGAAAGAAAAGTATTGGAGCCAGGAAAGGATGGTCTTTGCTCCCCAGTGCCTCAGTTGCATATAACAATTTGGAGTTTTTCTAAGGATTACCTTGGTCCTTGTTAAACTCACAGACTGCTTATTATTTCTGAGTGGAACATTTAAACCTTAAGCCAGTGTCCACCAAAACCAGCTAAAGGATCTGTATTTTCTCTAATGGGTTTTTGACTAGCTGCTTAATGGTCAGAGGAAAAGTCTTTTCTTCTGTACCATCTACTCAAATTTCAATTTTTGAATGCTTAAAACTTACTCAACCGAAAGTCTGCTTTATCCAGAACAAAGCTATACAGTACCTCTCAGTGAGAATTAATTCCAGTTAAAAACACAGTCTACGGCCATTCAGTGGTTGGTCAGTCAGGATGCAGAAAATAATGCACAAGGGCTTTTCTAATACAGATTTCTCTTATACAAAAATGTCAAAATCATTTGCATCTAGACTTTCAGAAAGTCAGAGTGGAGCATTGTAGTCCAGAAAGTGAATTTCTAGCAAATATTGTCTATGGGAAAATTGGGGTTTATAAAGGAAATAATTTTGTAAGTAACAATAGCAGCAGCTGTTGCTTATGTTGCTCCCCTAATAATAAAATCCTTTAGGAGTAATTAACCATGTTCAAACATGAAATGTTTCAGCCAAGAAAAAAACCCTTGTTTTACTCAGATTCCTTTTACTCCAACTGTTTTTGTATAATTAAATCTATCCACAAGGAAATATCTTAGAAGTGTTTTTGGTTGTTTATTTAAACTTTTTACTTTTTCATTTGTTCCTTCAACATGCTATCAGGACAAATGCTGCTCTCATTAACAAAGGTTTGAACTCAGAATTACTGTATTAATATCAGCGACATGAAAGCCAGCTGCAGAGACTAGAAATCTCTCCAAGAGGACTAGGTGAAGGCTGTTTTGACATTTAACACCTATCTTCAAGAAAAGTTTTCTTCCTTGTTATTGATTAGTCATTAATGGATAGATTTATTACCATTATTATATTGTCAGTAGTCACTGCTCCTTTAACCATATTGCAGTGTTTTCATACTGATAAAACTTTTCCTCTTTACCCAAAGCCCTTCTATGCTTTTGTAGCAGCCAGCCGCCTTCTCCTACTTTCTCACAGCAATTCATCTCATTCAACAGAAACCACAGCCCCACCTGTAGGTTCATCTAGACTGAAGATATATTTAAAACTCCTCAAAGAAAAAAGTGAATTTGAATTCTCCAAGAATTTTTAAATTATTCTTGAGATAAATGACATTCATATGAAACACGGAAAGTTTAACTAAATAAATACATTTTCCTAAAAGAATCTTTGAAGAAGTTTGGTACCAGACCGGCATAATTTAACCCATGTCAATATTTCCTTGTAGCTCTCTAACTCTTCTGTACTGTCAGCTTCTCTGGCCAGTTAGTGTCATAAAGCTATAATCATGATGTGAATATTAACATTTTTATCCTCAATATGATTAGCTACTCTAGAAAATTCACTCTTGTTTTGTGAATGAAATTATTTAAGATTTACTATTTTATATGATCTTAGTGAGTGTAATACATGAAAAAGAAAAGGAGGTCTGTCACTCATCAAACCTTCAAGATGTAAAAGTAAGTAGCTAACTTTCATTTGTAACCTGTCAGAAGGGAGAAACAATCTTAATTAACACTGGGGTACCTGGAGCAATTTTCCTTCCTCCCTTCCTTCCTTCCTCCCTTCATTCCTTCCTTCCTTCCTTCCTTCCTCCCTTCCTTCCTTCCTTCCTTCCTCCCTCCCTCCCTCTCTTTCTTTCTTTTCCTCTCCTCTCTCCCTTCATCCCTCCTTTCTTTTCCCTTCCCCTTCCCCTTCCCCTTCCCCTTCCCCTTCCCCTTCCCCTTCCCATTCCCCTGCTTCTTCTTTTTCTTTTCCTTTTCCTTTTCCTTTTCCTTTTGAAAGCAGAAAAATGAATGGGATTTTTTTCCAGAGGTGTATTCAAGGGTAAAGGCAGGTTAAGAGTTTACCACTTCTGCTGTGAACAATAAAAAATGTACTCACTAATATGGCCTGAAGGCCTGGAACAGTTTGTATTTACTCATTATTTCATTTCTACCAGCACTCCCACTTTTTTATTACACATTTTCAACTTGCTTTTTCATCTTTGCTTTCTCATCTTTGCTTTCTCATGCGTCCTGTGCTTTCCTTTCCTTGGGAATGCTAAAGAACTCATCCAATGGCTAACAACTGTGAGATTCCTCCTTCTTCTGTTGTGGGATTGGATGTATTGAAACATTCAGAAATAAAGACTTTATCTCTACTAATTTGGATTTAAATTAAGCAAGTATTTGCTTAGGAAAGAAATCCTTGTTTCCATCATGTTCTTGAGATGCACTAATCCCACTGGTTCCCCAGTCCTACAGAGATAACCAGCAAAAAAAAAAAAAAAAGGGACTTCAACATCAATTATTCCTATATAAAAATCAGATAGGACTCTGACACATTCAAGGGGATTGTTTTATAGCAGGAAGAGCATTGCAGTGGGACCATGAATTTAGCTGGAAGTGTTTGGCAGAGCACTGGTTGCTTCCTTTTCTTCAAACTTTTTCAAAGTGAGCTGAACTATAAGACTAATAGAGCAAGAACTTAATCAAAATGCACATTCTGTTTTATGATTTTCATTGTAACTGTTCCTCCTAAGTGCACAGTATGTTCTTTCACCTTACTGAGCATGGTACAAAGCTGCATGGACCACCCAGGGAATACTCTCTGGGGGTTCACGGCTGTGTGCTTGGTTCCCAGAGATCTGCTATGTTGATGGTGAGTACTCTGCAGCACAGGCAAGAGTTTTATGATCTTACATTTATGCTTTTTAAGCTCTTACATTTAAGCTTATTTATGCTCTTACATTTAAGCCCTTTATGGAGACTCTGTATAGCACTCTGAGGCAGTGGACACTGAGCTTGCTTTACCAGCACATTTTTTTCAGAGACCAGATACGGTTCAGATGAAGGTATGGCAAAGGCTCAATAGCCTCTAGAATGATTCATTCCTAAGAAGAGTTAGGCAGGTAAGCCTGACTGTCTGATAAACAAGACATTAATGCAGTTTCAAGTGCCACTTCCAGAAGCATTCATCAAAAGTTGCTGAAATCCTGAAGAAGTAAATCAAATTAAAAATTGCCTGTTCTGTTGTGCTTCGTTACAGAAACAACCTCCAATGGTCTTTCTTCATTATGCCACAAAGGTTCATTATTTTTGCAGTGCAGTGGGCATGCATTTTCTTACCCAAGAACTTTTTAGTCTCAGCATTTCCATTTTGACATTAGAAAAATATACAACCAAAATCTATAAGACTTTGATTAAATGTTGATACAGCTGATTCCAACACAGCCAAAGCCAGTGACCATACACGGAATCTAAACAACAGCTAGTAATTACAGTGTCAAAGCCATGTATACACTGTGTGTTATGTTTCATTGTCTGGCATGCAAATATAGACTTGGTTTCCTTTGCACTATTTCCAAAGTATAAAGAAAGCTAACCAGAGAGTTCTGTTTCGTTTACACTAAAGAACAAGGTTCAATCATGTTTGATAAGTTGCAAATTACTGGTAATACCACAAGTGTTGTTACAGCTGCTAAGAGTGGTCAGGAGGATGTACAAAATACAGCAATGGCATGAATCAAAAGAAAAAGTCTAAACAATTTTGAATGATAGTGTATAATGCTTCTAACTTTAACTTGGTGCGAGGGCATGTCAGCAGCATCTCAGGCGGTGGTGAGATATGTGGAGTAAGTTGCCACGTATGTATTCGATATTCTGTGCTTTGGCAGACTCTCCACTGACTTTGCTCCTAAGGGGAGGAGTGGGTGCAAAAATGAAGAAGGAAGAAATACAATCCAGGGACATAGGAGACCCTTGTACTTCTTCAATAAATGCATTTTTAAAGTTTCCAGCTTAGCAATTCGCCCGTGGAGATTTTCACAGCTGAGAACATACTTTTCATTGCATCTCTAAATATGGTACATTTGTCAGGGCCTTCAGGTAGAACCCATCTGTTTTCTGCAGAATGTGGATGTCAAAAGCCTCACCTGGGGTGGAACAGGCCTCAGAAAAGGGGCATGATTTTGGAGGCCATGTAAAAAGTGCATGCAATATGAGTCCAAGGCTTGCCCTTTCTAAATCTTCAATAAGTCTTGACACAGCAGATGAAGTTCCCTCACACAGCAAAACCTGAACTAGTATCTTGCTCTGTTGTCTAGTTGACTTTCCTGGAAGAGTGCTCTGGGAATATAAAGTCACTGGAATCTGGAAGTCCCTTTGGGAATACTTCTTATCATGAGACAAAAGAGTTACTGCTCTGTGGGTCACTGCCCATCTCCTTCCATAGTGAATTAGTCTCCTCATCTCTGTTTACAAGGTCTACCCTTTTGAAATATTGGAAAGCTATTGGAAGAAACTACTCACTGGGGCCATATTTAACCATAAAAAATGGAACCAGGAGCAGGATCCTACATATGGATGTTCCTAGATATACAGTATTTGATGGTGATGGCTTTGTCTTTTCGTTTTATAATAGCATAATGTCTTATTAAGTTTTGGGTGGTATTTTGTGTTTGCTAAAATTTAAAATAATGTGAAATTATCAACTGTGAAAAATAGACTTAAATGGCTTATATGGAAAAAGAAAGTATTCCAGGAAAACTAAGTATCGGTAAAATCTGCAATTATTGTAATGTGCTTCAAGTACTATGAAAATATTCCAAAACCGCTGCAAAGTGTTCAGCCTTCAATAATAACCAAGGGGAACAGTACTGGACCAGTGTTTTGGTCATAGCTGGAAGCATACATGAGGAAGGAAGGAAGGAAGCAAGCAAGCAAGGAAGGAATTCTAAAAAGTAGCACTTGGAAAAGTCTGTGTTTGCATCAATATGAACATGAATTTTCTTTAAGCCTTGCTAATTAGAGACAGGAGAATACAAGGATTCTTTTTTTTCTTTTAATGAGGAAAAAAGTGACAAATTTCCATTATTAGAGAAATAAAATTATAAGACTGAAAAGCATAACAACTAGAGAATGAATAGCTGAAAAGCAAGCTAACATATTTTTCCATAGTATCTCAAGATTTTTAAAGTTATCTCAATAGTTGGGGGGAGGGAGGGGATGATACATTTTTCCAAATATGAGAGGTTGGCAACTCTGTGAATGGATGCCAGGGTTGGTGGGGTATTATTCACACATTGGATGTCTGTGATACTCCTAAACCTCAAGTAATTACAATACACAAGAGAATGGATTTTTATGCAAACTCTTTTTTCTGTAGTCCTGCATCTTAAGTCAGGAGGGACTCCACAACTGGAACAGCTTGCACTGGGTTAGCCCCCTGGGAAAGTTCTAATTTACAAAACCCTGTTTAGAAAAATCAAATCTATTTAAAGGCATTACATTATAAACATAAACTCCCTAATGAGCTGTAGTGAAATGGCTGTAGGCTATAACTTGTGAAGTTCAAATGATTTAGCCATTTTCTGCCATGTATTATTTTCATTTAACCTGTATCACAAGGACTGTAAAGAGTCCAGCTGTTCAAAGCTTGCCAAATACAAAGCCTTGTCCAATTGTTTCCTTCTTTACCGTGTTTGGTTAAAGACTTATTAAATGATAGATAGATCAAATGTTTCCTATGTTTAAAAAAAAAAAAGAATTCAACATTTCTAATAGAAATGCAGATGCTAAGAAAGATTGCCCTTTAAAAATAGGCAGTTAGAGGTCACAGAATGACTAGGAAAGGAATGAAGGAAAGGAGGAAAGAGGCAAGGAAGAAGAGAAGGAAGGAAAAATAAATCTTCCAAATATTCCCGTGCCTGTGCCATGGTGTAGTAGAACAATCTGTGTTTTCATGTTCACATCTTCACCTCTTTGGGAACAAGGGTGTACCCTGAGGATGTGATGAACCTTTCTCTTACCTACTTTGCCGTTTTCTAGGTGCAGTGCAGTTTCTTCTCACCTATACCTACATGAAAGGCAGTAGAGTCTCTTTGAATGGCAATTAACTTCTACTGTGTTGAGCTTTTCCTATGAAACATTTGAGAAATCCCATCTATCATCTTGGTTTAGAAGCAGGGCTAGAGCAAGTGATGGAGGACACACAGGTACTTCTAGAAGAAATGCAGTATTAAATGGAGAGTGGACTGATGACTAATAGGCATTTCTTACCATTCTTTCAGAGACCATTATCCTGTTAAATGCAGGACTTGGTTTGCCTCAGGTTAGCTTTAAGTAATGGAAATATCCACTTTTGAGAGATTTATTACCTACTTCTGTAATAAAAAAGTAGAATATAACATCAGCACTCTGTACCATTGATTACCTGCTCTTTTCAACACTTGCTTTCAGCATCCAGAAAATGCAAATCTGTACCTGTTACAAGATTCGTGATTTTGGTCTGGTCAAAATCACTTGACATGTTTAAACATTAAAAAGTAATATTCTGAAATGTGTAAATGTTAAAACCACAACTTCCACATAGTAATGGAGAATAAATATAACAAACCTGGTCTGTTTAATAAATGAAATAGTATAATGTTAGCTGGAATAGGTGGATTATATTTATTTAACTGCTTCCTATCTTAAGTAATTATTACAGAAACATTGTATGATGGTGGGTTTTAGAATGCCCTTAACAAAACAAGTATAAGGACATAATTTTGACTTTTTATTTTAACTTCTAATTAATAGAAAAATTTGGCTTGTGCAAAAATTGCCTCTGCTTATGATGGGACATTCTTTTGGAACTGGTAACATATCTTTGGATAGCAAAGTTCGGGAGAGGATGGGTCAGTTAAAGAAGTCATGCGGTAAAAATTGTGGTTTCATTTTTCAACCTAATTGAAAACCTTCTTATAGGGCCCCATGGTGAAGCCAAATACAACTGTACTGGCATTTGAACAGCCTAAGTATTGTTTTATGTGGCTAGGATGGTGCAAGTGGATGAGCCATGAAGGAGGATCCAGCCCAAGATATATTGCAATATGTATTCTTTACAAAAGAAATTCACTCACTTTCCCTGATCATCACCTGTTTTATTTGGTTGCTTTCCTACAATTTCACCAAGCAGCAAACATACGTAAAAGCTATTCAGTACTGGTGACACAAAATACAGGCTTGGATAGACTACAAATATAAATCAGTTTGGTGGCCCCATCACAATCCTGGAAAGGAAAAAAAAAAAAATTGGTTTCACTACAAAACCACTGTACAGCTCAACAAAATGTGCAGTTCTGCTTTTGAGACTGTCAGGCATATTACATATCAGCACTAATTTGACGGCCAGATTGTTGGCTATAGCTCTGGTGCACTCAGTGACATTCCAGCTGCAGGGCACAAAGGCAGCTTTAAGACAAGTTTGCACTCCCCCTCCACTAATACTTAGGAGAACCCTCTTCAAATCTTCCTCTTGGCATAATTTCAAATATTCTGAGGGGTCAACAGCTCTAGGAAGACAAGCAAGAGTCCAAGGATGAGTTGTCCATAAGAAAACCTGAGGCACACTCTATTATTCAGTTGCAAGGCTTGGCTTTAGAACTACTGTATTACATCATGAATACGGTAGGACTGTAGCATGTGGAATGACTTATTCCTTAATAATTTAAAAATTGAGGACTCCTTTACCCATTCTCCAGTGATTTGCCATGCAAGACTTAGCATAGCTCTTCAAGGATAGAGAAGCACAAAGGTACCTCAGTGTACTTGAGATTTGGACTGGAGGTCTAGGCATTAGAGAGGTTAGGTATTGGATGGTTGTCCTGCCAGTGTGATGAACTTCCTGCTTTCAAGAGGACTATATTCACACCTACCAAGGCAAAATTGGACTGTATACTTCACTGTAGTCTTGCACAAACATAAAGAAGCTCAATTTTAATGAGCTTGCTTGGGTACACAAACAGAACTTGTTGTCCCTTAATTACCGGACCTGGCTTTTCCTGCATAAAATTAGTTCATTAAGTGTTCCAGTGCTACTAGTACTTGAGCCAGCTCTGGTGTAATGCAATATGGACCTTAGATTATACCAGCTTCCACAACCTGCTTCCAGCTGATGTAAATCTATGTACTTATAACTACTTATCAAAAACAAGTATAAGGACATAATTTTGAATTTTTGTTTTAACTTCTGATTAATAGAAAAAAAATGATTTGTGCAAATAATCTTTTTGCTTACCATGGGATTACAATGTAGTTTGATAAGTAGTTATCCAGTTACACTGAGGTAAATTAATAATTGAAATCCTTTGCTCATGAGTTGAGCTACAGTGCTTTGACCAGGCAATCAGTCTTTACTTCTATTTATTTGGTTACAATCAGGCAGTGCTAATGAGATTACAGCCTGGGGATTAGGAAATGCCTTTTCAGAAAGGTATGTTACATTGGAGACGACAGACATACTAACCATACACAATGTCGGTGGAACATGCTGACTAATTTCTTCAGATTAATCAACTGCGGACCACTCAACATGTGCTCCAGATAACATTGTATAATAGCAGTGGCCATCAAGAAAATACTGCATCTAAAACAACAAAGTAAGGAGGTGGTCTCTAATTTGTGATGTTGTGCTGTTATGGACATGTTCATACTTTATTCAAATGCACACACACACAAATTTTAATCACAGTTTTTTGTTATTTTTTCATGTAAATACACTGTCTGGTTTTGTATTTTGGGTTTTTTTTGTTTATTTTTGTTTGGGGTTTTTTTTTTGCTTGTTTGTTTGTTTTGTTTTGTTTGGGTTGGGCTGGGTTGTTGGTGGGTTTTTTTGTGTTGTGGTTTTTTTTTTTTTCCTCCCCCTGCAACTGGACAGATTTAACTTCATCTTCCTGAGAAAAAGATGACTGCTGTGCTGTTTTTCATTTTCCATCTGGTCTGCTTTTTGTAATACAACTGCCTGGACTTTGGAAGAGGGTTGCTTGCTCTACTGTCATCACTGGACACAAGATGCAGTTATAGAATCCATCCTCTTAATTTTTATCCAGTTACAAAGATTAGAAGTGACTGATAAATATGAGATGAGAAAATTCAAGATTTCAGGTCACTCTGGTACAAATGGTTCGGGAACTAGTGAGAATGAAGATTTTGATATTTCATTCAGACAGAAACTGGAAGTAGGAAGTTAGGATCAAAGAGTCTGTAAGTGAGCTGTATCAGCTTATAGTAGTTGAAGAGTGTGCTTCTGAGTTCCTGACATCTCTGAGTCTCAGGCAGAAATGAGTATGTACTTCCACTGCTTCATGGAATGGATAGCAGACTCAATATCCCTTAGCATGACAAAGGTGTGAAAAGAAATTCTAAGACGAAACATACCAGGATACTGAAAATCAACACAATGTTTCCCATGGGAAAAAGGTGCAGTTCAAACAAGATCACACTATATCATGTAGACAAGCAAAGTTAAAGATGAAATAGTTTCTTCCTCACCCTAACATCAGGTCTGACTGAGGTGAAACATATTTAAATTATTGCAACAATTGTCATGATCGTCACCCTCTACAAAGCATGGCGGGAAACCAACTACATTATAGCTCCATTTGGCCATGACTTCAGAAGCATTGTGGCTTGTGGAATTATTTATCTGATTGTCCTTCAAATACCAAGGTGACTCAGTTGTGTAATCTACAGGCTCTGTCCTGATGTCCCTCTCTGTTTAGGGTATCACTGAATTTCCAGTGGTTCCCGTACAGACTGTGCTTGCCCATCATCTATAGTGAACTCCTCCCTGCTGCAAGGTGCTTCCTGCCATCCTAATGAATAATGAGGCATCCTGGCACTGACCTCTGCAATTCATTCACTCACTTATCACCACCAGCACAGCCTAAAGCTTTGTGAAAATTGATGAAATTGCACTTAACTACAATCTAGCTGTAACTCACTTCATAAACTTAGTAAGTGTGCAAGAGACAGGATGCATGTTAATCTTACAAGTCTCTTCAGTGGTTTTAGCACTTTTTAGGACTGATAAACACTGCCATTTACCCTGTCAAAACACTTCTTGTATTTTGAGCTTCTTGAACCTTGTGGCCAGAGTTTCATGGTGTTAATATTCCCTGAAATACAAACGCCAAACTAACAGCTGCTGAGTTATGATGGGAATGATTTGCAAGTGAGACAGAGTAAGGATTATAAACTGTAGGAGGGAACACATTCACTGTTAAACAGTCTATTATGGTTTTGAATGGCTAAGTTTATGAACAATTTCTGATATGGGACCACCAAACTCATCTATGTCCATTTATTAAATGATGTGCATCAGGATTTTTTGACAAGGAGCATTAAGCAGAAATAATTTGAAGAGAATATCCACCAGCTGTGCCTACCATGTATGGCAGGATGATCCCAGAAGTCTGAAGCTAAACCAGCTGCAATTCTTGTACTGTAAAACTGCCCTTGCTGGCTCAGGGACCACCTTCTGTTCACCTGTAAAGCAGCTCTACAGACCATGCTCACCTGCAGCATGGTGGTCTTCAAGGCTCCATCCATCACAGCTACTCCTGAGGTACCAGTACTAGGGCAACTGCAACTTCAGGCTTGCCCTTGCCAGGAATCCTTCAGGACTGCAGTCTCTGTCCCTCTCCACACACAGAGCAGAGGCAGCCAGCTCTGTGTCTCTGCCCCAGCAGGAAGCCAGAGCTTTAGGGCAGGCAGAGTCTGGTACAAGGGAGATTTAGCTTTCTCTGTCCAGGCTCCTTCACATTAACATTGCCAGGATAGGGCAACCTTCAAGAACTGGCACTGTCTTTACCCCAGGTCTAAGGTTCTTTACATTCTACTAGGGGAGTGTAAAGAGGCCATGACCCATATTTATGAGAAAGCACTTAGTTTTGCATGTGTCCTGAAAGTCTGGTATTCTCTACATTCATCTAAAGTTAGCCAAAAGACTGAAGCTGATGTGTTTGCATCCTACCTAACCCATATGAGACACAGATGCCCTTGCAGGCCTTGCCCCTGGAGGGTGTATGCTGTAGGAAAAGGTTAGGAAAGAGGAAGCCAACAGACCAGATGGTACTGGGGTGGGCTTACTCCAGGGAAGGGGATATAGTAGTTCCTGCCAGGATGCTTGTAGCAGGGAACTCATTCCAAAGAAGACTGTCTCTGTTCTTCAATAAGACCCACTCAAGGAGTTTTGAAAATAAATTAGAAACATGGTACTGCAGTATGCAGAGCCGATGTAAACCTTCGGTGTCAGCTGATTTTGTTGAATGCATAGTGAAAGAAGAAAGAATAAAGGACTTGATAGTTAACATCTACTGAAAAATAAATCTTTAACAAGTAATTTGAGCCAGTGTAAAAGAAAAGTAATTATTTGCCAAAACAAATCTTTCAAAATCTGATAATGTTTAGGAAATAAACAGTTCAATCAACAGACTCTAAAAAGTTCATGCAATTTCCTTTCCTGAGATGATGTTGGGCAATGTTGAGCAGAACCACACAAGGTGCTGTCGTTGTGAAAAACATCCCCTAGGACATCCCCATGCCCATCACTCTTAGGGAAACACGTTTCAAAGACACCATGAATGTGTATGTGCAATGTATGTCTCCACACACAGTTAGCTGTTTGGCATCTACATCATTGAACCAAAGTCTTCGGCTTCACATCTGCATTTTTACATAAGATGAGATATTTATCCTGTTGTGAAGGTCATGCTGTAATCCATTACTTCTAATGAGTTAAGTCAGTTGTAAATTATATGATAAAAACAATGATTGTAGTTAATTGGAGGCAGTATCCTTTACTACTGTATGAATCGGCAGTGGAGGAGTTAGAAGGGATTCTGGTTCTGATTAAGCTCTGATTTTGGCCAACGGCTTTCAGTAATCTTTGCCTTTTCTTTCTTTTTTTTTTTTTTTTAAATTTGAATTCTAGCCAGTACCTGTTAGATAACAGAAGAGACTAAAACCACATTCTAAAACTCTTTAATCAGCGAATAAGCTAGCAAAAAGACATGAAGTCCTGAAATCACTCTCCAATCAGAATATCTGTTACTAGCAAAGCACAACTATATGCTCTTGCCTAAGGCTCAGGAGGAAGAAGAAGCCTTCTGGTCTTGACTTTTTCCTGGGCATGTCTGTGATCAAAGAAAGAAGATATTATTCAGTTTTCCTGAGTCCTTTTGAAAGAATAAAGAAATCTGGCTTTCAAAATGTGACATGAAGTTCTTACTTTATGTATCAGCTGGGACAGATTATAATTTAGGACTGCAAGTTTTCAGGGAAGGAAATAGCATGAAAGAGAACAGGGTAAAGGACCTGTGCCATTGAACATTTTGATTTTTTCACATCGTCATTTTGCCTGGAGTGTTTGTAAAAAGCGTTCAGATCACTGGATTTAATAATCTCTTTGTTTCTAGATTTTATTGGGTGAATCCAGGTCCCATGGGTATAGGAAGTAAAAGGTTACTGGAATTGGAAGTGCAATTCCCAGTCCTCTCTGTTCTGTTAGTTAAAGGTGAAGGGTTGGATAGCAGGAAAAAAAATCCTCTCTATTATGTTATACTAAGTGATTCCTAAACCAAAATGTATCTTTTGTGCACAGGAAAAATGAAAGACAGCTGAGAGGTTGCATTTCTCTAGATAGAATTATGTCTATGACTTAAAAATCCTTTTATATAGATTCTGAGGCTTATCAGATGACAAAGAATAATACAATCTCCATTACCCTATGCTGCATATGTAAAGGAGAATTTTCAAAGCCAGAACAATATAAGATTATATACTGCAAGCCATTAAACAAAGCCTTTTGGCATGCAATTTCAATTGCATCCAACAGCCAGAGGTTAAGGAAAATAGATACCAAAGCATTCATGCCATTAAAGCAGGATGCAGAGACATTAGTTACTCCACTGGGTCTAGTGAAAACCTACAGTGTATCTCTGCGCAATTGTTCCCAGGACCTTTTGTTATCTTGTTTTATACATCCTGGGTGCTTTTCAGATGCAGAGGCTTTGGAGGGGACCCTGCAAACAGATAGATAATCACAAGATAAATTCAGCTTAAACTTCACGTATGTTGTTCTCCATGATATTTACAATAACAGCAATGTGTTTTCATGACAGCATGTTTTTGTAAATCCAAAGAGATAAACTTTCTCAGCTATTTATAAATCAGATGCTTACATTATGATCTTCTGCCAGTAACTCTGGTCACTGTTGAACTCTGCTGTGTTCAGTTTAACAAATCTGTTTGTTACTGTAGTGCCAAAGGTGAGAAAAATATACTGGAATCCTGTAGAGAAGATGCAATAGTTCTTTGTGTCTGGGCCAGTGGTGTCCTTCCACTGTTAGGGTAAAGGAAAGTCAAACACCTTAGTCTGAACACAATTAGGAGCCAACACTCACATATTCTGTCTCAGATCTGCCACTAACTTGCTGTGTGGTCTAGGAAGAGAGTTTTCTCTCGATAAAATGAAATTAATATTATCTTTCTACTCTTCAAGAGTCTGGTGAACCTCTATTGGATTATATATGTAATTAAGATAATTGAAATCAGTAGTTTTCCAGTTTTCTGAATTTATTTTGTATATTAATTGTACAATTATTACACTTATTAACAAGAATCAAGATGGATGTCATAGACTCCAGGAAACATATCACAAAAAAAAAGAAAAAAACTTATTTGCTCTTTAGAGTATCCTTGGCTTTGAAGGAGCTCAGCAATCGACTGTGGTCTTCTCAAGGTAGAAAATGCATACTTAGCATAAGTGAATAATTTATAATGAATCACATTTATGTTGAATAACATTTTATTTTAAATCCCACAATTTGTCTGTGAGAGCAGACCACAGATACCCTAATCGAGCTGTTGGGAGGCTTTGCTGAGCAATTTACACAATTCTTGGGTGATTTGTCTTTTCTGGGCAGTACATTTCAGCCCTTTAAAAAGAAACTTCAAGCTCTTTTGACATGTGTTCATAAGAATATAAGACCAACCATATTTGATCAGGCTACAGGTCCATTTTGCTCAGTAGCCAGTCTTACACAGTAGACAAAAGTGGATAATTATTAAAGCATGTTAAGAGCAGAGGAAGCATATTGATCAGGATCATCTCACAGCTTACAACCGTTTGTGGCTCAGGTACATATCTATATGGATGACAGCTACTTTAGGAATTATACAAAACATACTTAGCAGTTTAATCCTGACTATTCAGCAGTTATCACTGTGTATAGCAAAATATGAGAAAGAGGAAGATATATGTAGTCTTAAGCCATGTGTAGTGTATACCTAGAAGTTAGTACAGATTGTTACTATAACTCTTTTCCTTGTTAACTATCTGTAAAACTTAATGCATCCGCCCTGCCCATATATATACACACAAGAACCCAAATTTTAACATTTTGACTCTCTCTCCCTCATATTAGTAAATGTTGAAGTTTGAGAGCAAAATAAAAGTAAAGGTAACAAAAACCTACAGAAAAACATGCTATTGCAATCACAATGGAAATATAGTAGCCACAATAAAGAAAGAAGTTCTGTATCTTCAGTAGCATAGACAGTGAGAGTGCCAACACACAAACTAAATACTGTTCATAAGCCAGTACTTCAGACTGCGCAGAAGAATGCTTTTAAAGCAGGAAGGTTATAGCTGGATCAGCAGGTAGACATAGGTAAGGGGGAAGGCTATGGCCAATTTTTTGCGTATTCCCTTGTTTCTGTAGCTTACAGCTGGTCTGTGAAAATTGGCAGAGCTGAGCTGGGCTGGGGCCTGCCTTTTTCTAGTGCTCAGATTGCCATAAAATGCTAGGCTGGGCTGAGTTCTGAGAACAGAAAATCTACAGTGTCTTTTTGCTGTGCTCAAATTGCACAATATTTCCTGAGCATCCAGCAGTCTTCACAAAATATTCCACCAAAAACCCTCACACATACCATCTCTGCCCTTTAGATGCAGAGAAAAAGGATCCATCCTTCCCTCCAAAATACCCTTGCCTCTACTAAAAGACATATTGAACTGCTGCTGTTTGTATTTACATTTAGTTTGCTGTATCACTTCTAACTTTAACTGTTTGAAAGGAAGGTATTGCAAACACCTTTATTAATCATAAAACCAATTACTTGTTTCTGTACCATCATTCAGCTTCTGTAGTTCAAAAAGAATGTTTGTAATGCAAAAGGAATGATTGTGCCTTAGAAGATCATTTCTGATCACATATCGGATAAGGGGTAATGGGTTTAAATTGAAAGTGGGGAGATTTAGATTGGATATCAGGAAGAAGTTCTTCACGGGGAGGGTGGTGAGGCACTGGAACAGGTTGCCCAGAGAAGCTGTGGATGCCCGATCCCTGGAAAAGTGCTCAAGGCCAGGCTGGACGAGATTTTTAGCAACCTGCTCTAGTGGAGGGTGTCCCTGCCTATGGCAGGGGTGTTGGAACTAAATGATCTTTAAGGTCCCTTCCAACCCAAACCATTCTATGATTCTATATCTAAAGGTGAGGAGAAAGAGAGAGTGGTCAAGAATTAAGGAACTGACATTTCTCTCTTTCTGAATATCACTCTCATTAATATCTGTATCAAAAAAGGTAGTGTAGCTTTAAATGTGATTAGAGGAATGGGTAGGCAAAGTCACTCCCTTAGCTTTGTTGTGTGACAGTGCACATGCTGTATCTTTGGGCATGTATGGCCTAGCTCTTCACAGCCCAAGGAAAAAGCAGGGATTAGACTTTATTTCTCAAAAACATTGCTAACATATGCCAGGGACTGGGAATTTGCTATCAAAATTCTACTTGTGTTTGGGTCTCCCTTTACCCATGTGCTGCCCAGGAGCACAGTGGTACAGAGGATTTTCTCAAGTGCTACAGCGCTGATGTGATGAAATGCAGGAGGCCTGATGTCAAGTCCTAGATCTGGCCTCAGTCTGATGGGTGTCTCTGAACAAGCCATTTCATTTCTCATTTCTAAATGAGGAAAGTAATATATCGCTTCCAAAGTTGCTTATACACACTCATAAAAGAAGAAGATACTCTAAAGGTCACATACTCATGTCTGCCTTTAATGAACTAAATACTGCAAGAAAAGCTGAAATGATGTGGTTTTAAGCAACAACAGGATCAATTAATGGATTGCTTAAATGTGTGACAGATTAAAATGAACAAACAGAAATTCCATGCTCAAACAGAAAATTCTGTGCAATTTAAATAATATTTTCCCCAAATTTCTGTGTTTTCTACTGTTGTTTTCCACTGGCATTATTACCAAAATATTCTGATTGGCACACTTAATAAATCATGAATTATGAAGCATGAACTATATTTTGGGGACAATCCATATGTTAGTATTTCCAGTTATGAGACCAGAGTATGAGAAAAAAATGGAAAATTAATTTAATCAGAACCTTCAAAATTGTGTTAGACTTTTTAATGAACAGTTTACTGTGATATAAAATTGCCTTAAGTCTGAAAAGCGTTGAGAGGTAAATGGAAAGCATAGGATTACTTTAGTTCAATTAAACACTAATGAAACACTTCAAAGACTTTTCTCCTGTACTGAAATGCCATGAACATGTAATTATAAAATCTTAAACAATGATTCTGAATCATAATACTGATATTTTTCTTGAAAATAACATTTAATTGCTCATAAATATTTTGAAAAGTCATAAGCGGTCCGTCAAAATTGACCTATGTGCAGTATAATTTCTCTACAATTGTTAAACTTAACCTACAGACCTGTCTTAGACTCCTCCAAAATATTGTAAATGTTCTTTGCACTACACATTCTAGCTTTACTCAGAGTACCCAGAAAATCAGACCTTACTGCTGTGCTAGTGCCTTATGTGGCAGTATGAGACAACCACCTGAGAGGGACACATGGCAGAGTCTTTTAATTACTACTTTCTACTCAGGGAACACACAGTTTTTCTCATTATTCAGAAGATTAAGAAAGATCCTCTGTGAGTACAAGCACACATATATGTGACCCTCTCCAAACATAAATGGCTGTTGTAATTCTGCGGGTTCTGAGTACTCATACTTCAAATGTATATGTTTGCCTTTCCACACAAGTCTGCCTACAAACCTTGAACTTTACTTAGTCTTCCAGTATGAAGTGGGTAGGCATGTGCATTGTCATGATATTGTCAAAGATTTAGTATCGTGTGACAATGTTTTATTTTCCAAAAGAGAAGAGAGTGTATGGCATATCACTGGCCAATCTGAGTGCTGTCTAAAGAAAAATGAAGTACTTCAAAACAGAAACATCAAAAGGCTTTGAAACAAAAACAGTTTCTCCTAATCTTGCATCCAGGGTATGTACTGACTTTGCAGAATCAGTACAGTTCTAAATGATGTATGAAATGAGTAATCCCTGCCTAGAGACTACAACTAGTGTGTGCAATCACTGGCTAGCTGTGAAATGTGCTGTAATATTATGCTTAGACATGTCCAGAAAAACAGCCCAAACCATTCCCAGAATTTCTAGCCATTTTTATTCTCTCTTTTTTCCACTTCTACTACTTCTAGTACACTTCTACTAGTACTCCACCCTTATGCCTGTCCCTGCACTGCTGGAGTAGTCAATTCTCCAATTTCTCATTTTCTTCAAAAAGCAGCCATGATGATCAGCTACAACTCACAAGTGTTTCCAAAGGGCAGGCTATACAAAGTTCTGTTGTGTAAATATAATGAAAATGCAGATAGGAATAGTATTATTTCATTCAAATGCCCTAGAATTATTTTAATCTCAGTGTATAGATTGTACAAGTTTTTGTTTCAGTCCCTCATTACATAAGAAGTATGTTTCCTGTGCAACACCAACTAATGCAATGTCTGCAAAGAATTCTGTGTACTCTACTAACAAATTACAAATCAACTCTCATTAACCACAGTGGGACTATCCACACACATAAGCTTCTGAAGAATTAGGATTTGAAGTGTCTGCTTCAAGAGAGATGAAGGGACATGAGGCCACATGAATGACTGTGTTCTCATGTTAAAAATCCCAATACTTGGCTAACTCAATGAGTATGGATGGCACAGAATTAATTCTAGGTTACCCATCCACATTGACCAAGTAGATGGAGCAAGTTTTTCCCACTCAGATCAGAAAATGGATATTACTGTGGTTTTATACTCTAAACATAGAATCAAACATCAGTATTCACTCATAAAAACTTTTCATTAACTACTCTGTTCAAAGCCAAGCTGATGTGAAAGTGATGTGCAGCAAAATATTGAACCATAATTTCCACACATCAAATTAGCAAAATTTACACTCACTCACTTTATGCACTTCCTGTGTTTGAAAGCAGAGGTTCTAAAGAAAGATTTGACCAGTTCTTCTAGAACTCATATACTGTGTAATCAGAGAAAACCTGAAGCAGACACTGTAAGATGTTCAGCACCACATTAGAATGCTAAATAAGGTCAGTCAGACCAGCTTTGATGAGATCTAGCTTTGGCAAATATGTTTAGTAGAAATAAACATTTTTTTACAAAAATTTTCTATGTTTGAAGAGACTGTCAGAAATTCTGGCTTGTAGAGCCAGAAGAGAGCTATGTAGAGTTACTATGTGCAGTGTACCCAGGAAAAGAAACCAAACCAAACAAACAAAACAAACCCCCACAAACAAACAACCCCCCCCCCACCCCAAAAAAAAAAAAAACAAACCACAAAAACACCCAAAACTTCCATTTCCTGAATGAGGAAGAGGGAAGCCAAAAAGCTGTGTCTTCAATGATGTAGAGCAGATATTGAATCTCTTGTGTCCCATGTCCTAAGCTGGTGACCTAGCCCCTCAGCTATAACTTAAACATACCCAAGTTCATTCTTGTAAAAAAAATTATAAGATCTCTCCATCTCAATGGAAAGATGAAACAAAAAACACTAAAAAACAAACAATCAAGGTACCATAATTGTTATAGAAATTAATTGTTCATCCATGCCACCCAAGTGCTCTCCTATACCACCATCAGCATGGAGTAATACTCAAGCATCGGTGGTATGGTTTGCACCTACAGATAGCCATTAGATTTCAAGATGCTTTGCTGGTAAAGACATAATTTGTGGAGGAGTGTAAAGGCATGTGTTGATAAACCATATGGTATTTTTGTACTGGAGCTCAAGATCCCTGAATGGATTCTTAAAATAACAACTTGACAGTGTAATAACTGTTAACCAACAGTGTAGCAAGGGAGCATGCTTAATGAAAACGTGAATATATCCACAGAGATTTGTCTTTAATCCTGTCTTGAAAATGAATTTTTAAATGAGCTTCCAAGTCATTGATAATGTACTTAAATTTCACTCCAGTGACTCTTTAGTTCCTAAAGAAATGGCTTCAGTTCTAGGCATGTGGAAAATACTTGCTCTTACGTGATGGTTATAGAAAATATTGGCAATGGTTCTACACATGGAGTAATCCTTAAACAATTCTTGTTAAAAAAAAAATAAATAAAAAGAATACACAAAAAAGCAGGAACCCCACTAAACACACCACTAATTGCTAAGCACGCTGGATCCCCACATAGCAGGGTTGTCTGTTACAACAGCTATATTGAGGACTCTGTTTAGAGATGGACAGAACTCAAAATGCGAAAGAGCAGTGTGTGTGTTAATATATGGCATGGTGAATAATAAATTGTATAGAGCACAGGAACACAGTCAAGGCACAGCAGTGCCATAGCGCAGGCAAGAGCTTAATTTGTGGTTATGGAAAGGCACTGCCTTTCTGGAGAGTACAGAAATGACCTCTAAAACTATGCTTCCTCTTACGCAGTGTAAAAAAAGCCAAGTGCCTGCAGCAGGGCTGCTCTGAGTACAGCGCACACTGAAGGTAACTAAGAGCCCCATCAGACACAAAGAAACACAAGCCAAGAAAAAATAAACAAAATTCAGATTTGCCAAAACCAAATCCATCTCCCCCTAGACAACTTCAACATCACTGTTTTGTTTCTTTTCATTCACACCTAATGAATCAAACAATCTCCCAGAAGATGATGGCTAATTAGGAGGTCACAGTGCAAAAGAACCTGTATGGTGAGACAAGCACAGATTTTACAAGGCCATGGACAAGGTGGAAAGTGTGCTTTGTCTGGGACTTGCCTGTGGCATGGGCATTCGCGTTACACTTTCTGAGATTCAACAGTGTATTGGATTTGTGGCAAGGTTTTGATAGCAGGAGGGCTACAGGGGTGGCTTCTGTGAGAAGCTGATCGAAGCTCCCCCTGTGCTTCATAAAGTCAGTGCCAGCTGCCTCTAAGATGGACCTGCTGCTGGCCAAGGCCAAGCCCATCAGAGACAGTAGTAGCACCTCTGGGGTAAAATACTTAAGAAGGGAGAAAAAAATGGAGGAAAATTTTGAGGCAGAGAGAGAGAGCGCAAGCAAGATGTGAGAGAGAAAATCCTGCAGACATCAAGGTCAGTGGAGAAGGAGGGGAGGAGGTGCTCCAGACGCCAGAGCAGAGACTCCCTGGTAGCCCGTGGTGCAGCCCATGGTGAGGCCGGCTGTCCTCTGCAGCCATAGAGGGTCACAGGGGCGCAGAGAGCCATAGAGGGTCACAGGGGAGCAGAGATCCACCTGCAGCCCGGAGATGACCCCACGCAGAGCAGGGGGATGCCCGAAGAGGGCTGTGACCCTGTGGGAAACCCATGCTGGAGCAGGCTCCTGGCAGGACTTGTGACCCTGTTGGGAGCCTGGGCTGGAGCAGGCTGCTCCTGAAGGACTGCCCTCAGTGGAAGGGACCCATGCTGCAGCAATTTGTGAAGAACTGCAGCCCCTGGGAAGGACTCGTGTTGGAGGAGTTCATGGAGGACTGTCTCCCATGGACCCACACTGGAGCAGGGGAAGAGTGTGAGAAGTCCTCCCTTTGAGTGGCAGAGACAACGTGTGATGAACTGACCACAACACCCATTTCCCATCCCTCTGCACTTCTGGGGGAAAGGAGGTAAAGAAAACAGGAGTGAAGTTGAGCCTGGGAAGAAGGGAGGGGTGGGGAAAGATATTTGAAGATTTGGATTTTGTTCTCTTCTAGTCTGATTTATTAAAATCAAAATTTTAATAAATCAGTGAGATAAATCTGATAAATTAAATTGTTTTCCTCCAAGGTGAGTTTGTTTTGCCCATGATGGCAATTGGTGAGTGATCTCTCCCCATCCTTACCTTGACCCATGAGACTTTGATATATTTTCTCTCCCCTGCCCAGCTGAGGAGGGGAGTGACAGAGCAGCTTCGGTGGGCACCTGGCCTCCAGCCAGGGTCAACCCACCACAAAGGGTCAGGAGCAGGAAGTTGCAGTGCTTCAACAGAACACATACAGGAACATCTTCAGTATGCCAAAATGAGGTGATGCACAGGCAGTACTGCTCAGGCCAGTAGCAAATTATTTATCATCTCAGGTCTTCAGTGCAACCCCAGAACAAACAGTACAGTCTGCCATGTTACTGGTGCCTTAAGATGGAGTTCCTAAAAAGGACAGGGCAATATCTTAAGTACATCAGTACCAAGAGCAAAGATCAAGTGTGCGTTGACATGCCTGATCATAATTATCCATGGAGCAATAAACAGGAGTGCCGCAGAATAAAGAGTGCAACATGTTTAGAGTGCCCTATAGGGCAAAAGGAACTGTCAGTACTATATTGAATTATGCATTATACAAAGCAGGCTTTCTAGCTGTAAAAACATGGTAGTTTGTTTTTTGATAAAGAAATAAAACCTCTACTATATTTGTGTTCATTTCTGGCCAAATACTGCTTGTCTGACATCTGCAGCAACAGTTTCTTATTGAATCTAGGGCCAGGCTATTGTGATTCCTCTACCAGGGTTCACCTTTCTCTAGTGCTGTAAAGCCACGAGAAACCAATTAAATCAGTTGAAGTAGATATACCACGTTTGCATTCAGTTACTGGGATACTAATTTCAGGAACTTGGTTGCATACTTCAAAGGCCAGTCTTTGCTTTTGGTGAGAAAGAGATCTCTTACAAAGTCCCTGTGAGCTGAAGCTAGGTGTTCTGTCTCTTCCTGGAGGAACCTCTCTTTTCTCACTACCACAATATTCTCAAGAACTACCAAGCCCTGTAAAGCATAGCTGGGAACCTGTTATGATTCTGGGACTATATATATATTTTCTTCTCAATACAAAGCTAAAGATACTACAATCATTTTGAGAAACACCATTAGAAAATTTATTTAAGTGTTTCAATGTAGAAAAATAATAATAAAATAATCATAGCAACTCATCAGCAATCTTTTGCTTTCTGTTTTATTTTCCGAGTCTTGTATCTATTTCTGCTCTTGCTTTTCATTATATTTCTCTTTACACCCTTGTTCCCTCCTTCTTTGGCAGCCGTCCCAGTATATGGTTGTTCCTGTGATCTGTGTAGAGGTTGCTGTGAGTGTTCATTTACACTGTCACTGAAGTCACACAGCACCCTTGACACAGCATGGTTTGTGGGACAGCTGCAGTTCCATATGAGTAATCACTTGATAAAGTACTCCACTTAAAAAAATCCATAGACAATTGTTTCTCTTGTTGCTTGTGAAACTGACAAAGCTGGAAGAATTCTCCCAGGGATATCTATGGAGACTGAAATGGGAACTGGGAGATGGCATCTCAGTTTAAGCCATGGAAGGATGTGCTGCAGCAAGTCAGAGGTGCTGCATAAGCTCAACTCATGCAGAGTTGGCCTGTGGTCCCCAGTCCGTGGCCACCGGTCTGGCCTCATTAGCTGTTCCTCTTGCTGAAAGGATGATTTTCCTCTTTCATTTCATGACAGCCTGTGATTCATTTAAATGCCTGCCGTGCTTTAATGAGAAATTTTCTAAAAGTTTTTTTATGATGACCACCCCGTGTGATTTAAAAGTGTCAAACAGTAATGGATTAATTTGGTCAATAGTTAATTAGCTATAGTCTCACTAAAAAATCGGATTCTCTCTCCACCTTCTTTTGGACCTGATATCTCTAGGGTATGGAAAGAAACCCTGTCCTACAAATAACATTGCTGCCAGGGTGTAAATGTTACCTATCTTATCTCTGTGCCTTTAGCCTGGGGTATTCAGACAATCAGTGGTCACAGATGTACAGGAGGTGAAGAGAAGTAACCATGAAAAGACTTTTGTTAGTATGGTAAAAGTCTCTGTACTGGTATCCAGAATTCTACTGTAATATTGCTAAATGGAGACATGTATTGAGAAAATCGGAAGCCACAGCCCCGAAAGTCTTTCTACTTTCCTGAGTATTTACCATGTTGAATCCCTGAAATCAAATATTATATTTTACAGTTGACGTGCAGATAGTGGAAAGATTTTAAACCAAATATAAAGGGGCCACTGGATTCCAATAAAAACATACTTCTCTTTTTCAAAAGCAGACAAGAAAAGGCTTCCCATATCTAGCTTTTCTGACTAGAAACAGGACCCAGCTTTCACATTTTCGTGATCCTATGTCTGGCACATACTTCCAAAGTCTGTAACATTTTTATCCCTAGGGTTGAAATATATCAGTCCCCAGAGGTGATTCAAAACAGGGCTGTCTTGGTAAGGAACTACAGTTTATTCCAAAATTTGACAAAAAGAGCATCATACTTCAGCAACAACCTTCAAAATAATAATCAGTTTTAAAAAATACAGTTTTCCCTTTTGAAGGCTGAATTTACTTGGCTGTAGCTATACACTAAAATGAGAGTCTAAGGTGCCTTTCTTGGCTCTGCTATTAACTCTTCATCTTTTAGCAAGCCATTTAATTTTTCTGTGCTTTCATCTTCTCCATCTGTGAATTCCAAATATTAACTATTTATGGTATTTACTTCATAAATCACAATCAAAACTGGTTTTAAGATTGTGGTCTAAATTTCCTCTGGCCAAAAATAAAAAGGCCTGGCATTCAAACTAGTTACAAAAAAGCCACAGCAGCAAGGATAGTAACAGCAGCAGCTTGAATGAGATCCTCATATACTCCAAAATATTTGATGTCAAAGTTGAAATTTCTCATGGAAAAAAAAATGTGTCTCTTCTAATGCCAGTGCCCTGTGAGAAGACCACTTGGATAAGGAAACAGAGCTCAGGTCCCTGATTTATTTGATTCAAACTTCTGTCACTGGTATCTTAAACCATTATTACTGTGAAGTGATCTTCTCCACAGGATTTTGCAGAAAATATTTTTATTCTCTGCAATATTGAATGTAATCAAAAGATTCTGTACCATTTCATATGCATGCTTTTATCAAATCCTCTGTGTTTCTTTTTTTTAGCTTCAAACTCACATAACTCCCAACCACAGCTACAGAATGGCACATATCCTTCACAAAGAGTTTCTAGTGCACCAGGCTTTCAGCTAGAGAATACAGAGCTAAAAAAAAAAGAGGTAAATATTATAAAAGAAACCAGAATTCAAATTCAAAAACATAGAAACCAATCCATAAACAAAAGCAGAGCCAGATACCACAAAGCCTAAAGGAATCCAAACAACATCCTTCAAAACGTTTGCATGTTTATGAATTTGAAAGGTGTGAAATAGCTGAAACTGAAATCTGAATAACATTAAACAGAACCAACTCTAAGAGCAACATCTTAATTTACCTTTGAGAAGAAATATAAAAGCTGAAAGATGCAATAAACTGTATTTTGCTTTGTACAGATGTTAGGAGAGTTGCCTTAGAGTGTGCCGGGGGATGAACGGGCTGTTGCTGTATCCAGCCATCACTCCAGCTTCTTAGAGTATTGCCCAATATGAACCGAAGCATATCCATGCTATCAGCCCCAACCAGGGAAAGTTTATTTTAGCACAGCTATTAAAAGAAGAAAGGTGAATAGTAGTTTCTTGGCTCCCTTTTTTACAGACAAAAAGTAGGTAGTTTTATACCAGTCAAAGGCTAGCTTGCTCCTTTATAGTCAGTGGAGGATGGTGGCCATCTCATCCAAAAGCCTTCTGAAACTGATCCCACAACTCATTCGGTAACAGGGCTTGTTTTTCTCCTGTGGCATTGAGGAGAGCCTGGGCTGGCAAGGCTGAACACCAGGGCTTGGCTGCCACAGCCGGGGGAGCCAAGTCCCCTAGCACGGCCATGTTTCCCTATGTGCGCAGCCGCGGCTGCGCTTTGGGCACACTCTGCTCCTGGCAAGAGCAGGCAGCTGCCTAGCCTCAACAAAATGCTGAAAGAAGCAAAAATGTCCTGGCTGTCTACTTTGCTTAGACTGCCGAAAACCAGGTTGACTTTTGCTGTCAGCAGAGGAACTGGGAAGAGAAACCTGCCCCACCATCAGCTGGCACCCTGCGTCTCCTTTCCTCTAGGGGCAGGGAGCAGACAGGCATGCACGTTCAGTTCTGCTTATCCCACTCTGAGCCTTGAGTTTGTCTTCGTTAAGTAGGGAAACAAGAACATTTTTGTCTTACGCATGGCAGCTGGAATAGGATAATTGAATTCAAAGCGAAATACGTTCTGATAAGTTTACACTTACAGATAGCCATTGCTCGTACACAAATATTCTATATTTTCATATTATATGTGGCGTACATATGGATATCTTTTCCCAAGCAAATTGTTTATTTGACAAAGAAATTTGGTTCTAGGTTGATCAAAACTATTCAGAAATTTTTGCCAACTTCAGTGAATAGTTTTGGCCAAAAAAGGTGGAGGCTTTTTCTTTTTATGTTACAATACTTCAGTTTATTTCAAAACAGAATGTTTTGTTTCAAAACAGTGATTTGAGATCAAAGTTGCCTAAATTGAATAAAAAAATACAATAAAAACAAAATTAAATTAACAGACTCTAAACTAAAGCTTTTTTTTGAGACTGAATGGAATGGTTCATTTGACTTCATATAAAGTTCTGGGAGAGGGTGGTTTTTCAGATCAAAAAAGAAAAGAAATATCCATTAACTATTCACTCAGCCTTAATCTGGAGCTTGGTTCGGCCTGTTTTCAACTAAGTAGCCAGTTTCAGAGTTCAAATTCAAACTGGATATTCTCTATGTTTTGGGTAGTAGGAGGAGAGAAGACAGGAGGAAGAAAGGGGGAGAGAAGGTGCTGGAAAATACTAAAAATTGCAAAGAACAAAAGCCAAAAATAAGATGTCTGTTTTAAAAGAGAAGCATGTCAGCACAGAATTTCCGTAGCTTTACCTTATGTAGATAGTGGAAAACACTGATAAAACTTACACTGTCAAACACAGAATTTCAAACACAGAAGCATCATGCAGTGCCTTGAAAACTACATAGGAGGGAATGATTTTTAATCAGAGGAAAATTAAATAAATGGAGTATAGCCACAGTTAAAATCATATTTTTGAAAAACTATTTTCAAAGAAGCAGAGTGAACTAATAAAATAATAAAAAACACTTTTATGTTTTTACCTGTTCTAAACTAATTCAGACAAGAAAAACAAGTAAGTAATCTTCAGAACTTTTGAAGGGATTGTTAATGAGCACAATAATAATAATAAATTATTTCCTTTTCAAGGTATTTCTGTGTTCTATCTCTGGTTTTTAGGAACTCTTTTTTTCTAGTCCAGCAGCTGCATTCCCTATCACACTTTGTCACATCATCAGTCATACAGCTACTGAAGTCAACTCCCCCTCAGCAGAAAGGGACACTTGTGAGTTTATATTACTGCCATAAATTTTTTGGCAGTAAATTTCTTAACAAATAATCCCATATTCTCCTGTATACAGTGCACAAACGGCATAATAAAATGATTTCTATTTGGGGATTTGTGGAATTCCTCCATCTTCAGTCAAACATGTAGACAAAAATATTTTGTAAAATGTACTGGAAAGTTCATAAGTTTCAGAGTGAGTAGGGCACATTCAACCTGGAAGCAGATTTAAAAAAAAAAAAAAAATCAAGTTCTCCAAGTTCACCAGGCTCATGAGCCAAGGAAAACCTTAATTAGAGTCACTGGAGAAAATTGAGCTGTTAAGGGTTGGCCTTTTTGGGCTAACAATATGCTAAGAAATCAACTTATGAAATAATAAGTAATTTGTAGTTCTGAGGTTTGCATTGTGAGTATGTTTTGTGCCATCCTTCTGTCCTTGAACTTTTTATCTGGAGATGCTTGAAATAAAGTATAGCACAAAGCTGCAGAGCTCCTTGCTGGTTTTTCTTGCCTTAATTTGGGGCCACCTCTCAGCTCCACTTCAGTCTCTTAATAATTCTCTAGCAGTGCAAACAGACTTTGAGTGATTATATAATAAGCTTTCTAAGCATAAAAATGAGAATCACGCCTTGCGCATGTGATATATAACCCTCCTTTATTTTTTATCACCCCTCATACATAAACTCAGTAGCCTCTTAAACAAGTGTTGAATTTGGCCCTCAGACTTTCTCACTATCTTGGAGTCATCTGACCATATTTTAGGACAGAATAGTGAGGAAAAATAATTTTTGTGACTTCTAAACCGAATTTGTGCATATACTCTTATTTCATTCAGTTTTCTCATAAGTACATGCAAAAGAAAACCCTAGAACTTACAGTGGAGAGTCATTTAAATACTGAAAGAAATGCAGTTTATGATCACATAAGCTACTTCACAGCACATAAAATCATAGGTCAGCCAAAGAAGAAGCAACAGTAGTACATAGCTTAGAAGGCAGTCTCATCAAATTAGATTAATGAAATTCCTAGAGAAATAATGTCAGTAATCAAAGATAGAAGGAGATTTGTTTCTCTATTATTCCTATAGAAATAAAACCAGTAATCAAGGATGGAAGAACAAGAAGGTTGCATATTCACCTCATCAACCCTTGTATCTCTAAATGCTGACAGATCAGGTATCTGGTATATACATGTGGGAGATTTAGGAGGTTTATACATTTAAAAATGGAGGGAATAATGCTGCTGTAATTTTCGCACAGTGTTTAAGTGAAATGAGTAGCTACCGCTTAGACTCAGCAGAGCAGGTACCAAAATTCTTGTCAATGAGATTACTGATGGTCTGAAATTAAACATTTGCCCAAGTATCTTAAAAAACCCAGGGACTTAATAAAAACATGTGTTTCTGCAGAAAGGCAAGAAAGAGCCTGGAAAGAGCCCAACAGCCTCAGAAATAGAAGGAAAACCATGAAGCACCTGCACTTCGGGGTAACCAAATGCAATGCAGAGACCAAACAAAGGCTGAGGATTTCACGAAGGCATTCTCCCCTGCCCAGCTCTTCCAGGGCTTCAAATGACAGTGCTATTCCTTTTGCTCTATCAGCACCATCGGGACAAAAAATGTCATTATGTCATGCAAACTTAATGTAAGTCAGGAGTGACCTCCAAATATTGGTAAACTGAGGAGAATAGGGATTTTTATTATCTCTCCATCAGCAGCTCCATTGATGCGTCTGCTGCAGGTCTGAGCTCCAGCGCCTGACCACATCCCAGACACTGCAGGCTTCTTGTTGTCCAGTGGGGACGTGTTGCTGAGCATTCCTTGATGCAGCCTGGGAGTTTATTTTGTTCCCTTGGGGAATTCAGCTGGGCCAGTAAATTACAGTGTAAGGATGCCTGCCATTTAATTAAAAAAAAAAAAAGTCACTCATGCAATATAAATCTCTGTCTCCAATGAAGTATATTTTCTAAACAAACCTTTTTTTCACTGCTGGTCATTATGAATAGAGTATGGCTGTTTGCTAGTTGAGTCCTAATCTCTTTAGCTATTGGAATCTGTGCTTTTTAGCTGTTTGGCTACATTCACGTTCAGTTCACACATATATCGTAAGACACACACCCCATGTTATTAGCACATGGACAATCCACGTACCAGAATATGAAGAAGTTCACCAAGATTAATTTTTTCACATTTGCAATCTGGGCCTTGAAATAAGTGATGCAATTAAAAAAAAATCTAGAGAGAGTAATGGAGCAGGACTTTTTATTCTTCTTCTGTTGTGGAGCTTTTTTTCCTTTTTTTTCTAGTTTTTTTCCTCGAGTGAGAACAAATCCTAATATAAATCAAAATAGAGGCTATTTTATGTTTGATTTTTACTTCAAGATGTGCAAATGTACAGTGTAATTCTTAAGAGAAACAAAGAGGAAGTAAAAATCTACCAAAAGCATATAACATCAATAAATGTTTGTTACTCAGACTGTGATCTGCGAGCCACTTGTGGTCCAAACTACATCAGATGTTTATCTGCAAAATGACTGCAAACAGAACAGAATGAAAACAAAAATTAGGTGCACAAAAGCAAACAAACAGACTGTGGTGGAAAATAAAGGTAATAAACTAATATCAAAAAGTTTAGTATAATTTCTATTTCATCATAAACAGAAAAACATTCCAGCACAGTATGAGTAAACATAATGGCCATATTAGTAAGAAAAGCTCTGTAAGTGGGGGAAAAAAAAAAAAGAAACTTAAAGCTGCTGATTTCTAGAGAAGTCATATTGCTGCCATCCTGGAAAGTGAAGAACAAGTATTCTTCTGGAAGAGACTCCAATGGGTCAGCTCTGAATCCTCCTCTGGGTACCTACAAGCTCCAGCAATCCCTGGGAACACCAGTCTTGTATCCTTCTTCCCACAAAGCCAGTGTGCAGTGGTCACAAAAGCAGAAAAGGAGTATTTCAATCCCATGTCAGCAAGTGTAAGTAATTATAATCCATTTATCTGTAAGGCTTTTCCTTCAGAATAATTTTGTTCTTCTGTAGTCTGTAATCGATCACAGTCAAAAATCCCTTCCTTAATGTAACTTATTTTTCTGAGAAAAGGAATCCAGGGTTTTATTGTTTTGAATAATTGCAGGTGATGAGAATGCTGAGAGATGAGCAAGATTTGGAAATTCTTGTTTTCACAGATACACTTCCATAAATGCCTTTCATAGTTTGGAACAGGAAAAGAGTGAGTATAAAGAAAAAGCAAGTAGAGAAAAAGCAGATTCCATAAGAGTTCTCTAAATTTTTACTGTCAACAGCCATATGTTTGGACAAGCATCTGATCAGAAGAATTACAAATTGTGTGTGTTGGTCATGGCATTTTGTTCTTTGAATGAAAGAAAACATGCATTTAACAGTTGAAATTTGGATTAAAAGAACTGAATATCTTTATTTTTAAGTACTTTCTCTTCTTCCTACACAGACATTTTTGGCAATGCATCTTCTGAAAATCTTGGCACCCCTCCCACAATTCTGAGACGAAAAAATATTTAAAGGAACTTTCTGTAGTATGAAAATACCCAAAGATCACTCTTTGGAAGGAAAGAATTTGTAAATGTCACTTGGTTCCTGGGGATAGAGACTGTTCCATGCACACAGCTACATTCAGTTGCTTTCTTATTGTCTGAAAACTTATTATAAGCAAAAGTCTAGATGCCTTTAAGGTAGCCACAGTAGAAAATACAGGAGAATGATGCATAATGAATGAAAATGGCATATTTAGTGTTGCTAAAGGTCTATCTGTTTCTCAAGCAGGGTTGCATTGTACTAATAAATTTGAGAATAAACTAGGGTGATGAAGATAAATGCTGTGGAATAAAAAAAAAAAAAAAAAAGAAAACACAAAAACCAAGACACCTCATGGTAGGACATGTCCCAGCAGCTAAGCGCTTTGATAACTCAGCTTTTGTAATCCATGCGCTTTGATAGTAGCTGCAGGATTTAGGTGTAGAGCATGCAAATACTGACACATGTGCTTAACCTAAAGCCTTCTAAGCCAGCGGTCTCAAACATGACAGATACTACAGCCTCTACCTCTGCTTCATGATGATCATTTCTGTTCCATTGAATGCTCCAAATTAACCACCTCTAGTTATGAATGAAAAAGAGTCCTGCCTCTGTGCTCTAGCATGGGATTCAGGTTATTATTAAATCTGTCTTCAACTCTCCTGTTTATAAATCTGGGTGCTTCAAAGCCCTCAGTGAACACAGGCTGTTTGCTGAAGCCAGAAGGCGCTTCCGCATACCCACATTTTAAAAATGTCTTAACAAAGAGGTTCTGCAAACCCAGCGATGAAGGTAAGGTTGTTATTAGAAGTAAGATGCCTTTACTGGGCTGCCTTTCTCCTCAGAATATTTGGCACAAACCTATCTTAGCTGCAAGCGCTGCTCTAACGCTACTCTGTCCTTCTCTCCAGTACACAGAGTACAGAGAGCAAAGGTATTGTCACCTCCCAGTGTTTCCCTGCTATGAGATGTTTCTAAGGCATCAGTGGAAGTGCATGTGTTACTTTTTTCCAGCTCGCAGCTATGGCACTATTGAAACACTGCAAGAAGAGTTGGGTTTTCTTTTGATTCAGCACTGGGAATCAGCAGAGACCAAGTTCAACTCATGAGAGAAAACAAAATCAGAGCAAAAAATTAGCATGTTTAACTGACTGATAACATGCCTTCAAAATAGATTTTGTAATCAAAAGTCTAAATAATTGCAAGGAGTCCCACAAAACACTGAAGTGCAACATTTCCATTATTTGACTGACATTTTGGTGAAAGACAAATTGAATTACGGCTTGCAAAAGAACTCTCAGAGTAAACACTGTTTTGGCCGTAAAAACAAAGAACAGAGGAAGAAGCAGGGCTGCAGTGAAGAAAGGGCAATATTAAAAATATTCTAGGGGTGCTTTCAAGTTAAATTTATTCTTTGGGACTGAGTATGTAAGGCAGAAGAGCTGAAGAGAATTGAGGGGATATAAATAGAAATGATCACATCCAAATGAAGGTAAAATGTAGTGAGCATGAATCAACATTAACATCTGTTTCAGAATAGTGAAAGAACTCATACATGAAACTAAAATTTATGTGGCAAGGATTTTTAACAATATATGACATTTAGCAGTAGTGGTTAGGTGCTTACATTCTCTTTGTCTAGGAATGAAGAAAGAAGAAAACCTGGCCAGACCTATCAGCTGGAGCTCAAGAGGGGTGGAGAACTGAAGAACAAAGTGGAAAGGACAAAATAATTAAATTTGTGGAGACACCCAGAAAGTGGTATAAAACGCAATATGGCTTTAGTTAGGATGATCATATCAGTCTAAACTGATTACATTATGTGGTAAAATTACCACATTTTGCAACCAAGAAGAATTCAGCTTTAGTCAGTACTTTGTACTATACCACTGAAGTTATTAATTCATCTGGAGAAGGGAGTATTAATACTGAAGAAGTATGGTATGCATAAAGGACTGGCAGAAAGAGAAATGAGGTCAGATTGCTCTTGAAGAGAAGGTGTTAGGCTGGCGAGAGACTGCTAGTTGAATTCCTCAAGGAATTGCCTCGGCATCAGTTGTCAATATTTCCATCAGCACAGAAGAAGTTCAGAGCATCATAGAGGCAGAATGGAGAGTTGGAGAAGTGGGATAAATCTCAACAATGTAAATGAAAGTTTTTATACATGGGAATTATTAACAGGAATTTCTTCATAAACTGAAGGATACCTACAGACAAGGAGATGTATTTGGAGTCATTAACTGATTATATCAGGAGGAATGATTTTTCGCCATTGTGAACAATGCAGAGGTCACATTGACGATTATGATCCTGAGTAAGTTTCTGGTCCATAAATGTATCTGGAAAATAAATATTAATGAAAGAGAGAAGAGGTACAAAAAGAAACGTGTATGAAATGGCTGCGGAGAAAGGTAGACTGTAAAAGAGATTTTCTATGAACAAGAGTGAGATTCTGGAACAGCCTTCTGGAAGTAGTGGGGGCAAAGCCACTAGCTTATTTTCAAACAGAATTTGATCAGTTTGTGAGTGAGATTATATGTTAAGGATGCCTGAGATTGAAGAGGACCAAATGTAGTGATCCTTCCACCATTGTGTTTCTGGCTGCACTGCTCTCTTACAGCTTTGCACTGGCGAGCTGGGAGGTTGTGAGGTTTGCCTTAAGCATAGGAGTAGCTCTGCTAAAGGGGGAGAGAGGAAGAAAACTGAATGGTTCTGAACCTTTTCCAAGACTTCAGCGGCATTAAAATAGAAGCCCAGGAATTCATCCAATGTTTTATGTGACCTAGTTCAGCAGTTATAATTCCCTCCCCCAGCACACACATCTTAAAAAAGACATAGTAGAACTGAAAAAAAGGAGGCAGGGGAGTGACAGGAATGATTAAAGGCAGCTTCCAGGTGAAGAACAATTAACTGCACTAAGACTCATTAGCCTCTAGAGAGATACCTGAGGACACATACATCGGAGAGATGTACAAAATCATGCACAGGGCAGAGTGGCTACGCAGGGAACGACTACTGATGGTCTCCACAAGTGGAACCAGAGGACGTCAAAAAGAACCACCAGCACTTGTTTTCAAAAGCACAAGATGGGTGTTGTGGAGCTCCCTGATGCAGGGTGATGTGGATATGACAGGAAAAATCTTTTAAATGGAGAGGTATCACATCTGGCGAAGTTGCTGAAGCATGAATTACTGCAGGATGTGAAAGTAATTCTGGGAAGAAGTATTATCCTTGCCACTACCAGCCAGAGCGTTAGATGGACTTTTGGTCTGATTTGACACGTGAAGAGTTCTGAACGTTTCAGTGCTTAAAAAGCATGCTATGGACAGAACAGATATCACATTCAGGATCAACATGCATGCTGTGCAGTCGGCAAGCACAGACCTGGCATGACACAGGACGGAGATCTTGGGCGATACCTGCCAGAATACACCCGCACGTTATCTCAGGGCCAAGCATGCCCAGGCCAACTGGCTGTGTAGACAGAGGGCAGGCAGGAGCTGTCAAATACAGTGTTTTTTGAGCAATATAGCCACAGCTGCTGAATGCAAGACACATTCAACAGCACTTGGCAAATTCTGCTGTTGGAGCACAGCTGAGAACATTTGGAGTGCATCTGCAAGAACATTTGCTGAAATGCTTACACCTGGGTCCTACTGTGTTTGTAACGGTGACCCCATAAAAAGGCTGTCGGCTTTGGCTTTCTACTAGCTAGTCCATATAAGGACAGTTGAGGTTTATGGAGTATCTATGACTTCAGATTTGCTCAATTAAGAGGGAGGAGTATGCTAAGATTTATGCTACTTACTATCCTCATTGATCTCAGTGGAGTTAAACAGAACTGGAGTAAGACAGCATTAAGTCAGACATTAAGGTTATGCTAATTGTCAGCATTAATCAATGTAATCTCCTCTCCAAATCTTCCATCCTTTCCTTGTTCCCCTTCACATAATTTGCTCTACTATGTGATCTTTCAGGGCATTATCCAAGATTGTGAATAACAGGCAGGAGAAAAATAGGTCTCTGAGACCACACTACAGTGCCAGGAGCACTTCCAAACTCCTAGGTAAGGTAGACAAGCTGGCCACAGCCCAGTTTCATATGAGAGTGAGACTGTGCATATGTCAGGCTTCCCCACACCTCAGCTTTTGCCAAGCACCACCCCAACATGCTCTCCAAACAAAAGCTCTCCCCACCCAGCCTGTGTCCCCCTCCCAGGCAGTACCCAGGGGTGCAGCTGGAGCCAAAACACCAAAGCTTAAGCAACATGATGCCTGTATGCTTTAAAACTGCTTAACTTTAAAAGCCCAAATAGTTCAGCTGAAGCTATGACTAACTTATGTTTAAAGTTAAGCATGTGCTTAATTAAGTTGCTGGCTAGGGGCCTAAAAGTACAGTAGCTGTTACCTAAATGCCCTACCTACTGCTGCTCTGTGAACTCCCTGCTCTTTTTTGTGGTCTGGGTCTTCTCTTCCCCTATGCACAAAACCAAAACGTCCACCCCTGCAGCCAAAGTAGCCCAGGCTGCCATAACTAGTCTGACAACTTCCAAGGAGCTGGCTACTGGGAGGGCATTTAACCATGCGTGACCTATCAGCGTCCCTGGACTGGGACATCCAAAGATCTCTCCTTATTGCTGTAGCAATTATAAATTTCATTGACACATCTCCTGATCCCTACCCTAGATTGTGAGCACTTCTCAATTCATGCCAATGTTTCTGTTTCAAGGATTTTGCCATCTTCTTTTTCTTTTAATGGACTGCTTTGCTGCAGCAAAATATTCATCTTCTTAAAGCCGCTCTCCCCAACAAGGAAAAAGAGTTCCCTCTAGCCACCAGCTTTTGTAACAGCAGCTATGCTGCCTCCACGCAGCACATTTCCTTCAAATGTGGGTTTATGTTTATGTAGCAGTAAAACTGTAATCTGAACATCAGTGACAAGTCTACTGAATAGTTACTAAGCTTCTAAATTATTATATTGGTTTTTCAGTGGGAAGGAAAAACAAATGTATCTGAGAGCAGAGAGAATGCCAACCTGAGATGAAAAATATCAGACGTAATAATAAACTGAAAATGTTTGGAATAATCTAGGATAAAATGTTTATTCAAAAATATTTTCCAGATTTTGGGGAAAAGCCAATATAGCCACATAGGTCTGGGAAAAAATATCCTGAGATCAGAATAAGAAATAATTAGCTAGTAACAGAATTCAAAGAATTCTCATTTCAGTTCCCCAAATAGTCTCAGGAACTGAAAATATTTTTATTTAATTTCTATATGTTTTATATGTATCCCAAGGTACTAAATTTTGGTGTTAAGTCTTCTCAGGCTGATTCACTGATCAATGCACTTTTTGGTCTACTTTGAGTGTTAGGAACAAACTAGAAAAAGCAGATCAACATTCCATGTAAAAATGATGCTGAAATATGTATGGGTTCTGCCAAACCAATATGGCTATAAAAAATCTCTATCAAGTGGTTGAAGCAGACATGGTGTAGACACCTCACAAACAAACCAGTGACCATGTTCAAACACAACTCAGATGAAGACTCTATCCATAAACCACTACCCAAGAATATTGAGGAAATGAGGGTGGAATAAGTGATATCAATATGGGAATGTGGGAGGTAGAATAGAGGAAAAAAATCAATTTAATGCAATATTGAAACCATAATACCAAAGTGAGGTGAAAACTAGAATAATATACAAAAGTGAAGTTAGTGATCATGAAAAATATCTGTGAGAGCCTGAGAAAAGAATATAGAGAGGAAAAGCAGAAATGATTGATGTAATAAGGACAGAAAAACACAAGAGAAATCAAATCTGACATTAATTGTAGGATTGCATAGGAGTTATTGTAACTATGGAAAGATATACTGTGCTGTGGGTTGCAGACTGCTTTCAATATTTGTCTGATGTTTTTGCAAGTTAACTACTATTTTATTATGTCATATGATTAAACCAAAGAAATGAACGTGAGAAAGGAGAATTAACTCTCAGGACAGTGGAAAATGAGCATCAGTATTTGTCATCAGATTGGTCTAATATTCATTTTCCATAGGAACTAGAATGTCATTAAAGTATAACAAAAATTCCACATCAGCTTTTAATTTCTGCTAGAAACTCCATGCTGCTCAAAGATGCATTGAAGCTCTCTACCAGCCTTCCTGTTTGGGTCCAATGCTCTCCCAGGGTTCCTATGTCCAGCTTGTGAGGCCCTGGCCATTCTAACAGAGACCATATAGTCGAGGATTTTTCACTAACATAGTTTTTAAAGAAATTTGTTGTTTATTTAACAGTGATTTTTTTAGCCAAAGGGGGAACTGGCACAGAAGGTCCTTAGCCGTGGTGCACCACCTCCACTGCCTGATCCCTGAGGGCAAATGGGGGAGAAATCCCTTCTCCTGCCGGTGAGATTTAGCCCATTTTGGGGTGGGACACGACTCATGTTTAACAGTGCACATCAAGTCTGCACAGAGGTAACTCATTACTGTATCTACTGGCAAAAAGACCGAGAGTGCTAAGTGCAGCAAGTATTGCCTGAATTCTCTTTAAAACTACTTATGTTGGTGCTCACAAAATCTGCTTCCCTGCTGAAGAAAACCCTAAACTGATAGTTGCTGGATGTCAGGATGATGCACCCACTGCAGGACTAGGCTGCGTTTGATTTCTTTCAACACAGGGGGCTATCTCAGTCTTCAGTCAGGCCTAATAAGGCTATTTTTATATTCTTAAGCTTTTTGAACATATTTGCTCAACTAGCACAAGTATTTTCCACTGAGTATTAAACAACTTGCCTTGAAGTGGATTTATGTGTATCAGTCATGTCAATACATGTGTGTCCTACAGAAACAACCAGATAACCAATCACATGGAACTGACTTCACTCAAATATATGTTTTTGAAAACTGTCCTATGAGAAGATGATAAATTTTCAACTATTTATAAAAAGCAGATTAAAAAAATTTTGATAATTATGTGCACATTGTGAGGAAGAAAAAATGATAATGAAAATCAGCCATTCATTTAATGCAAACTATTTATGTGTCATTGATTGCTACTAAAATGTGTATCAAGTCTGGTAGTAGAGTCAATACCATTGTCTTCTCAAAAAAACACTTGGTAATTGTAAAATAAATCTTTACTAAATGTTCTTGTGCAACAGGCTTGCTTCTAAATAAAAGACCAGCTCTAATTCATCCATGGATGTGGATTTCTTTTTGGAGGACTTTCCTTGTTTGAAATACATAGCAGACCATTAACTTTGCGATAGTTGGCAAGACTGGGGCAGAATGACAGCAAAATTAAATGAGAAGAAAATGGTTCATGGGCGAAAATACCTGGCTTACCTAATCGATCTATAAATGTAATTTGATTTGAGTATAGACTTTTTATGTTACATTTATGTTAATTTTTTTTCATAAAGTGCATTTTAAGCAAATTGTATAGGCTGCAAATGAAGTAATATTAACATTGCATTACAAGAAAGGAAAAACTCACACAAAACAAAAATGCAGGAATTTAAATTGTTAAAATTTTTTTAAAAGTTATCTAAATCTGACAAACTGTTTTCATACTTATTATTCCTATGACAATAATGTCACTCAAGCCCTCTAAATACTGGATAATGATGCAGTTGACATCTATAACATGGAAATGCAGTTTAAAACTTGTCCTTCTTAGATATAAGGTCTTTGATATGCCTATACCTTATTTTCTGGCCAGGATAGAAGCATGTCCTTTGAAGACTACCACAGAGCTGCTCTTGCTGCTGGAACACTTAACTTTTATGACCTTTACCACTAAAATCAGACAAGACTGCTGGTCTAGTTCACAAGTGACAACTCCAGTGTTCATTATTTTATGAAGTGGAATACAAACGATACCTTCAGATGACCAGCAAAGTTTCAGTCATAGTAGATTCCAATAAATACCTCCCCCTTTCATGTGCAAGGTTCAAAGCCTTGCGAGTCTGGAAAGCTTGATAGAGGATGGAGAGTTAGCCAGCTTCCATTCATTAGGACACATCTTAACTGTCAGCTTGTAAAATAAACCTTCTCCCCCACCTCTTCCACCTCCTTCAAAAAATATAATGCAATCCTGACAGAAAGCTGATAACTTAACCAAGCAAAAGAAAGCCTGAAATCTGCAGACAAGGATTTTACTATGTGCTGAGCCTGGAAACTGGAAGGAAAATAATGTAGCATTGTGCCTGACACATGGAACTTCAGAGTGAAATCATCCAACAGAGTAGGAAATGTATTCATGACATCCAGATTCTCACTAGATCAGGGATAGATGGTGGTTATCATGGAATTACTTGTAGAGAGCTATACTGTATAGAAAGAAAGGATTCCTTATTATTAATAGCTGTCTACATCTCTCTCTCCACAAACACACACAGAAGCATGAACATATGCACTCCTGAGATATTTTTCTCTTTGCATTTCACACTATTGAAAATCAAATCCCTGAGTTTAACCTACAGACTTGCATCTGCTACCTAGAGTTTGTGGCGCTCTTCCAGAATGAGTGAAGTGACAGTTAAATGATATAAATCACTGTGTCTTATAATAAATGTTGTCCTAGGCATACCCAGCCTCTTAACATGCAGTGTGGAATTCCCAGAAGAGACCTTGCAGAGGTTTTGTGTCTGCCCCTGTCCTGCCATTTTGTGACTTTTTATGTGAGCATTTGCTTTCATTTTATAAAACCTTTCTGTTACTTTATTTTTTCAATGTTCTATTATAATCTGGAAATGGTGTCTCTAGAAGCAATTTACCCCTCCAGTAGCTGTATATTTCTTCAGAATGGTCAGAATTCAGAATTTTTTACTCTAAGTACTAAATTCAGAATTTAGTACTTAGAGTAAACTCTAGGATTGGAACTGTGTGATAAAACAGTGCCTTATGAGAGTCGAACTCTTTAGTTCTTCCTAATATCAGACACCCATTTTTCATGCTGTTCCTCTGATCACTCAGAACTTGAAATGGGAGAGATTCAGTGGTGATGATGCATAACAATTTCTACTTCTCCATGCCAAATTCATACAAACTTGTCCAGGGCAGAGCTGGGGGCATCTGAGGCTCATGAAATTGATGGCATGTTCTAAAGTCAACCCAAGTACTGGGGACAGGGGGAGAATAGTGGTCAATTCCACCTCCTTAAAAGAGACCTTTTACATTTAAACACCAGCACTACTGGAAAAACATGTGTAGGGTAGCCTGAGGGAAAGAACAATTAGAGGGAAGGCGTATTAGATACTCTTTTTTTTAACCAGGTACTTTCACTTTATATCTGAAGTAGAAATGTTCCTTGCCCTAAACTGCACGGTGAGAAAAAAAGTGGAGAAACAAGTCCAGAAAATATCAATTCTCACTAATGATATTGATTCCTGGATTCTAAAATTCTTACTCAGGTCAAACCCCTGTTAACAGGATCTGCACCTGAGTAAGAATGGAGTAACTCAGCTGTTTACAGGAGCTGGTTCACTATGGTGCTAGTATTCCCATTGCACCATTTTCCATATGTAACAGTTAGTCCTGTCTGCCTTTGTCAGAACCTGAAACTAAAGCTGCTAGAAACAAACAGAAAAGGGTGTTTTATTCTATGCAATGCCTCGGAATGACTCTCAAAAGACATGTTTTTTTGGCTGTTAGGGTGGCTGCCCATCTGGTTATACTTTTCAAGAAAAATTATGATTGAATATTCCTTCTTATGTGAAACAGAATTGCTAATTCAGAAATATCAAAGTGATCTGGTTTTTGTTCTGTCACAGCCTGGCGTTCAGGTTAGTCTATTAAACTATTTCAGCACTTTATTTCACCTACTCCAACTGCTGTTCTTTAGCCATGCTTTGATATAGCAGTTCTGACTTGCACTCCTTGCAGTTTCCTCAGATGGATGTAGCGCAACAATCCAGTTAGTATCTAAAAATTAAACCTTAGGAACAATTTTAATGGCCTTGTCTTGCAGAAAGTGCACTTACTGAATATGGACAGAGTCAGGACCAAAACTGGCCAAAGCCTCTCCTGCCCACGGATCCAGGGATCACTTTTTCTCTGGCTGTTCTGTGGTTCTGGCAGAGCTTCACTTAAGTTTCATCTTTTCCTCTTCTCATCCCCTGTGCCTGGAGTGATCCTTTTCCTGTTTAGTCCCACATGTTCACATCCTCTCCATTTTCTAAGAGCTTTACTCCATCTCACTCTCTGTAATGAACTTTTGGCCCTTGTTATCACGTATGTATGAGGCCTCATATACCATGTGCTAAGAGTGACGGGAGAAATTGCGCTATGTTTACTAAGACTAAGCAACAACTTGTTGTGTAAGTGATACTGCTTTAAGTAAGATGTCTGGATAAATGTGACTGCTAAAAATGACTGAGGAGACAGAGTTTGCCTGTGAGTTCTGTAATAGTGGCAGCCTTCTGTTTGCCACCCAGACGAAATCTGGAAATTCCTGTTAGCTCACCGTTTAGCATTATCTATCTGCTTTTCGCTGATCACTGATTAACCCTTGAGTTTTGCAAGCAATCTTGCACCAAGTACTGATTTTGAACAATGTGGTTTGGATTAAAGGTGCCTGTTCATCATCACTACAGCCTGTGAACCACCTACTCTGATAGGAGTGGTTTTCTGTATTCATTAATTCATGCTTAAGAAGCACTTTACAAATGTAAAGCAGTACATAAATGATGATTTATTGTTTGTCTGAGACGTGCTGCTATGGATGATCCTGTTGAGGTTTGTTGCAGAGCTTTCTGGAGACTGTACTGACTGTACTCTGTTCTTGGCAAGTCCATGGGCAGGGACTTCATAGCCCAAAGGAAGCAGAAGAGAGCTGAGTAATGATGGCACAAATGTTTTGCCGCTTGGGCGGAGATCTGAGCAGTCCCTGGGGTCCTTGTCATTCAGAGCACACACGAAGTGGCATGTTACTGCAAAGGACAGCCTTTCCCTCCTTCCCACTCTCCTTAGGGAAAGCCCTGGTGCACCTCCAGCCCACCATCACTGCACTTAGCAATCCAGCATCTCAGCAAATGCTTTCCCATCACTTTTCCTCTCCCTCCAACTGCAACAGCAAAGCAGGTTTGGCATCTCCTCCTTACAGCCCCACTGCCCTCACACATACATCGTACACAGACTCAGATCACAACTTAAGTAAGATTTCTTGGCATCACATACTTTATGACTTAGCCTGGGTGGTCAATGACCATTTGCATCATTAAAGGAAAAAAAAAAACCCACAGGTGTATTTTCAAACACGGCAGAGTTCACCAGATAAAGGAAATATCTCCTTTGAGTATAACATGTAGTTTTATCAGGCGTCAAGCAGAATGCCTTGAACACTTCCAGGGATGGAGCATCCACAGCTTCTCTGGGCAACCTGTTCCAGTGCCTCAACTCCCTCTCTGTGAAGAATTTTTTCCTGATATCTAATTTAAATTTCCCTGTTTTCAATTGAAACCCGTTACCCCTTGTCCTGTCACTACAGGCCCTTGTAAAAGGTCCCCCCCAGCTTCCTTGTAGCCCCTTCAGGCACTGGAAGGCTGCAATAAGGTCTCCCCAGAGCCTTCTCTTCTCCAGGCTGAACAAACCCAACTCTCTCAGCCTGTCCCCATGGCAGAGATGCTCCAGCCCTCGGATCATCTTTGTGGCCTCCCCTGAACTTGCTCCAATTGGTCAATATACTTTTTATGTTGATGGCTCCAGAGCTGGATGCAGGACTGCAGGTGGGGTAGCACAAGGGTGGAGTACAGGGGGAGAATCACCTCCCTCAACCTGCTGGCTGCATTTCTCCTGATACAGCCCAGGATACAGCTGGCTTTCTGGGGTGTCAGCACACACTGCTGGCTCATGTCCAGCATTTCATCCACTGGTACCCCCAAGTCCTTCTCCTCAGGGCTGTGTAAAAGCAATTTATTACAACTCTAGAAACAAAATGCCAAATGAAAGTTGTCTAAAATTTTAGTTTCATTCCTAGCTGCCCACACTGATTTTTTCCCAGGGTGTCCCTCTCTGTCTTAGGCTGAAGCCAAGTTCGTGGTATCAGTGTGCTGCTATGGAGCATTGCTGTGTGGGGCCTCTGAGCCAGCAAAACTGAGGGAGTGATTTAAAAAGCCATACCTGCCGTGCAGTGTGGAACAGACCTTTTGTTCTGGTTTGGCTGCTATTTACAAGTTAGCTTGTTCATTCAAAGCAGACTTAGTGGAAGGTCATTTTAATTGCATCCTTCTCTATTCCTATAATTATAATTTCAGGTAAACTAACCATATTTTAAATATGCTTAAGTGAAGGTATAAGAGAGATACTGAGCTTGTCTGCAGGAATAAAAGCTGTAATCTGTCTGACAACAGAGGCTCTACCTGCAAATAGGGAAAGGTGCTTGGAAAGGGGACTGATAACTTTGCAAAGATGTTACCCTTCCTTTTAGAAAATTCAGCGTCATTGTTGGTATCTAATGATACATGACTTTCTCAGCCTAACTTTGGCATATAGAAAAGGGGTCTTGTTGCCATCCAGACTACTCCAAACTATTTAACTCAAAGATTTGTTGAGAAAAGAATGCGGAATTATTAAAGAAAAAGTAGTCCTGCCTAACATAACCACGCCAAGCTCATTCAAACCTACCCCAGCTATGAATGAGGCCCATTCAGTTTAACATAGGAAGGGTTTGCAGGATTCAGATTCCAAGTTTGACACAATTAATAGTGTTTATAAGTTCAAGAATGTTGCTATTAGGATGGAACATATTCAAGACAAGTGATCATATTTCATAGCACACTTAAAGGGTGAAGAGGCACTTGACATAATACACTCTCGTTTTCATAATTCAAGTCATTTGGTTGTTTAGGAAGATTTAAATTTTCTTTAGCCTCATTCCCTCCCTTCTTCTACCATTTTCATAAATAACATAGCTTTTATTTTCCTCCTATTCCAGATCCTTGCCTTTGGGGAGATCTAAACAAACAGAAAAAAAACCCTTTTGTCCTGAGTATTAGCAAAACTGAATAGGAGCAAAACTAAAGTATGATTTTGCATGTAATGAATCTGCAGTTGCATGGAACAAGACTGTAGCATTGTCATGATATTAATATAATGAAATAAATGGCAATAATTTTGTCTGTAACAGGTATAAAAGGGAGAAGACCATACTGTGAAGGTACATAAAACTAGCATGTCTTGAACTAAATCAAAAGAAAATAGACACCAGAAAAATTCATATTTATAGAACATAGAATTTGGTAAATGTAAATTCTGCAGTCAAAATAACTGTGATATTTGCTCTTTTTTTGCACTTGCAACAATTTTTTTTTTTTCCTGCATGGCTATGCATCTACAGTAGGACCACTAGTGAAATATCACATTCTTTTTTGTTCCTGTCAGAACCAGGAAACATTTACTAAAAAGCACGTTCTTCTTCTGGAAAGCATCTATAGGTATCCAAGTCCCACTGAAATCCTCATGCTCATATAGATGTTACCTTAAGTTGAGGGCCAAAAGAAGAACAAAAAGTACAGTCTGAAGGAGGTATCTTTCAATAAAGTGAACTTACAAATCAGGGTAATGGATAGGTAAATCATGAACTTTTGGTTGAGGCTGTAAAAGAGACAGAATAGTTGCCTCAATTACAGAGAAGCAGATAAATGATTGCTGGACTGAGACAAAGGCAAGAGAAAAGCAAGATCTGCATCAAGAGAGCTTCAGAATATAGGAAACCGTCTGTTCATCCTCATGCTACATTTACATGCTGCCTGGTGCTGCTACAAAACTGCTAGAAAAAGAAAATAATGTATTAAAGACAAGTTAGATATTTGAAATGTCTGCCAAAAGGAAAACCTGGCCTTGACTGATTAATCTGGAAGGGATGTTCACTCTGAAGCCTTTTTTGGTACAGTGATTCCTCTACTTCTCAAAGAGGCGTGAGCACAGGCATACCTTCCACCCAAGGCCCTCAAGGAGGACAAGCAGTTCATGGATCTTCTTGGAAAAACACAATAGTCTGAAATTAATGTAAATGAAAGATTTGAACTGCAAATAGTTCCTAGTAGATACAAAAGCAACTTTGAGGGGGTTGAGGCAGTTGCAGAGCCCTAGACCTGGAGTGGAAAGGAAGCAGACGGTATTGGGCAGCAAACAGGCCCTCCACACTAGCCTTCCAGATGGTAGATCAGACTTGTGCTTTTGTTATTTATCAGCATGTAACACTGAAGAAAAAAACCAAAACAAAACCCAAACCAATCAAACAACAAAAATCTCCCAAGCCTTCCTTAACAAGGGGTTCCTTTCAGCCGGTTATTAATTAGAGAAGCAAACGCTGGATCTCCTGGCCCTCTGCTGAGCTGCTCGCAGTGAGAAGTACAAAGTGAGGTCCTGCTGTGTGGGTAAACTGATGACTCACTTTTAATATCAGGTTGAGCCAGGATCTCGAAGGCTGCCAAGTTAACTCTGCAGGGATCCCCACTTCAGCCCACTCACATTTCCTAATAACAGCACTGCATTTCAGCAGGCTGCGCTGAAGTGAGGCACTTTGATTTGTAAACAGAGGCAGTCTAGGAAATAGTTAGACGTACAATGTCCTAAGACGACAAGGTGTAATGGAAGCTCTGCTATGAAATGGCCAGAGGACATTGCTCAAATTCGTACCTGACAGCAATTAATGAGAGATTATTTTTAATGGCATTTTAAAATTCTATCTGTGCCTTCTGTCGTCCCAGGAGAGGTATTACTGCCCCTCTTGGCACCATATAAGGAGGAAAAGACTGCTGGTAAATGTATGCCTACAGAAGCACACATTTTAAAGAGATTTAATTTATAGTTAGAAGACCAAAAAATATTTTATACAAAATAGACTGCATGTTCCTGTGTTTTGACATTAGAGCTTAAACCATCATGCTTGCAGGAATACTTTTATGGATTCTTTAGACGTTTATTTGAAGTCCCCTAGTCTCAGCCTGGTGAAATTTAGGATGTGCAGAAACAAGCCAGAGTACTGACTCACTCCTGGCAGATTTGTGTCTCATTCTACCCCAGCATAAACTACAACTCGAGCACTGTTGCCACACAGATAAAAAGATGCATGTTTATTGTCTTGGCCGCATGACTGAAAATATATCGCTGTGTAAGCTCTGCATTAGGCTTCCTGCATGAGGACAAACCTCTTTCTGTTCAGACATACAAAGGTTTTCTTAAAAGAGACGTCTGTTTGGTTATAAGACTCCACTGCCAAACTGATTGCAAATCCAGTAGTGCATTCTGAAATGTTAAACAACTCTGTGAAAGAGGTTTAACTCCCTACTCACCCCTCTTACCACTTGGGTACGGCTTCAACTTTCTTTGTGGCAAGCAGCCTTCAACACGCCGTGCATTCAGTGCTCTTTCAGGATTATGGTCTTGTGCCTGCCCCTTATACATGGGATAATGTGCAGGAGGTATAAGTCCTGTGGTAGGAAATGAGTGCTTTTTCCCTCTCACTAAATCACTTTTGCTTCCACTGGGCAGTCACAGAAAGGGAAGAGAAAGGCTTAGCCCAAGGATATTTAAAAATCTAAAACCAGGCAAATGAAGGGAAAAATCCACAGCTGACTGATGCCATTGCAGTCACCTAATGTCCTCCAGCCTGGATTATGGGGCAGTAAGCATGCACGACACAGTCCACTTTTCCTTAGTCTGTGCGCAGTGGGTTGGCAACCCTTAGGTCCCTGCTGGGGTTGTACACCACAACATCATGTGTTCCTTAGTCCTCAGTCAGGTAACTTCTTTGAACATTAAGGAGCTGCTAGGTTCTGGATGTGCCTTAGGTAATTATGTAAACCATGATTTTTCTCCTGTTGTCTCAAGTGGTGCAATATGATGCGAGACTTTTCCAAACTTTATTCAGAGTTCAAGCAGAACACTGATTTTAAGTCTCATATTCTTCCCTGTCCATAAGCTAGCTCTGAGACACAGCCCACCCCAGGGGGCTGCTGTGGTTCCCAGATGTTCTCTGCTTGGCACTCACTCAGATTCTCAATTTTGATGTACAGCCAGTCAAAATGATGTGGTTTCCTGACGACAAATTCAATTTTTTTAATTAAAGAAGAAGTACATGTAGGAGTAGCTGGCTAAATCTTGGCATTGCTACCAAGTGAAACATTAAAATCTCTGTTTAACACACCTTTGCCTACAACATAAAAATTTAAAGCAAAAACTCTTTTTTACTATTGGTAATTAATCCTTGAGTTACATTTTGCCTTCTAGGCACCACAGGTATCAGCAGAAAGACACAAAAAACTAAATATATGTGATCTACAATCACTGTTGTTTAGCATTTCAGAAGTGTATTTCCATTAACAGGTATCAGTTTATAAATATATAAAATTAGTAAATCTATTAATGGAAGCATTTTTTACAGTGATAATAATGGTGGGGTGGGTTTTTTTTGTTTGGGGTATTTTGTTTTTCTTTTTCAATTCAGGGCTAGTTTTTTATTTGGTTTTGAATGTTGCCTGGACAGAAAAGCTGTATTCAAAGGTGAATGTTAGTCCAGCAGCTTTGAGAAGTGTCAAAATAAGTAGCGCAGAAAAGTAAGCTTTTTGGCTGTGTAAATTACAGTAATTAAACTGCAGCAATAGAGACACCAGTGAGGATTTAGTGCTAACTGTGTGCAGTCATGGACACACACACACACTCATACCTGTTACTGGTTACATGGCAACATTACCCATATGCACCTGAAACACTGTTCATGAGATGTGAAGCTCTCAGGAAAACCTGATTTTCTTGGTATTACACCAACTATTATTTGATCAGTAGTTATTATAAAGGATTGTATATGTACAGGAGTGGAGGAGAAGGAGACAAAAGTAGCAGAAATATGAAAAAGGAAGATGGCAATAGTCAAAGAAAGTAGGGATTCTTAACTGTACCAGGTGTAGGAGCTCTAAGGTGGATTGATGACATCATACATCTGTATGTGTGTGAGGCAGTTATTTTGGCATGTAGTGATTAGCTAGCAGCCTGTTTGGAAGGAGGCAAAACAGTCACCAGTTGTTTCAAAGGAAATAATATTAAAGTGGTGTACGTCACTGTGGCATTTCCTCAGTGCCTGGGTGGCTGACAATTCATCCATGTTCTGTGTTGTATTCCAGAGTGGAGGATCTTCTAATTGCAAATTTTATGTGAATAATGTCTAAAAATATATCTTTGCCTCAGATATAGCCCAAGACTCCGAGAACTTCAGTAAGAAGGTAGAGCAGGAATTGCAGAATTTGTCCCAAAGTTTCTGAATTCAGCTACAAAAAATGCCGCACGTTGCCCCTGTATGCTTGGCATTATGTCCACTGCACTGAAGGCTGTGCAGAGGTAGTAGTTTAACTATAATGGGCCATCACACTTTTTGGCAGCACTAACTGTAACTGACCTTTGTATACCCAGTACATTAAAACCAGGTTTCCTGAAATGTGTTCATTATTCATTGCAGGAATATTCTTCCACTGATAATGTGGCAGACTGAGGTGCCACGGATACAGCCTTCTCTTCTGGCTTGAGAAGAAAATGCCAAAGCTAAGCTATCCATGGTCTTCATGGCAATTAAACCTGGCACAAGTGCAGTACCATTCTTTTATTGCTCTTGGGACTAATCCTGACAGTATTGGTGTGACTGTTTCTCATTTCAGTGTTTTGCACTTGCTGATCTTCTCAGAAGACAGCCTAGGGCACTGAGGTTTTTTTTTTTCTTTCAGTAGAGCTTCTTAAACCAGGCACATTTTAAAATATGTTTATGAGCCTTCTACAGATACAGGTGGACATTCAGAATGGTAATGAGAGTCAGAGATGTGCACAAAAGAGCCTGTGGATGAGAAGTGGGAATGAGATGTACTGTATCATTTTCACCTGTTTGATGGAAGTCACAGGGATAAAATTACAAACTTTTGTAACACTCATCTCAGCATGGGGGTTCCACAGTGCACTCTGAGCATGTGGGAGCACAAGTGGGGGAAAGAAGCTTTCCTGTCCTATTGTATTTGAAGAACAGAATGTTTTAATGGTTGTGGAGTTTCTTGGTTCCCACCCCCAGTAAAAACCAAAGCAAAACCACTTTTCCCTCCAAAACAGCCATGAATCTCACAGTCAAGGAACTCAGCTGGGATGAGTAAGTAAGAAATGCATGTGCCCAAATAGCTTATTATCCAGGCTCTTCTGCAATAGATAATTCTCTGGAACTAGAATTTCCCTCCAGGAGCTGAGGCAATTTATCATATCATCTTCCTTCCTGCAAAATTTGGGTGTTTTGGCATCAGGCAATTTTCTACCAGACACCTGGCTACAGCAGAAGGACACTGGTACACTCACGTCAGGGGATTCACATTGCTTTTATCTGATGTGAACTCAGGACTGGTTGGGAATTTTCAGTAAGATGCTCCATGATTTAGATTTCCATTTACTTTTTTCTGCCAAAAATAGCAAGTTTGAAGTTCCAGCTGTTGTATTGGTTTAAAGATTCAGCTTCCTTTGATGGCCTGCTTTGTAATTGCAGTAATGATGTGTAGAAGACCTATTCTGGCCTCTGAAAGATTTAACATGATCAGGCCTGCCAGACCTCTACAGAAACCCATGTGGCAATAAGAAGAGCAAATTCAGCAGATCGCTCTCTCCTTTCTGTAGCCCTAGTTCAGCAAAATAAGTGTATATATGAGCACTTCAAACAGTAATTTGTGGATACTAAATGACAAAGATTATAGATTTGATTGAAGATTTTAGGACTATAGCTGCTTTGAATTTGAGAAGTATGAACTGGATTACGAGGAGAAAGCCTAATATCTTGCCATTACATTATTAAAGAAGTCAGTTGTAGTATTTGCCAAAAGTGCAAGAGCTCTGTAGTTCCATGGGATTAACAAAAAAACTTCTTACTGGCATTTTTGTGCTTATTTTCTTGCTTTTCAGCCTAGACTATGGCAGAGTGGCAGAGACTCCTTGAAATCTTCTAAAGACTTTATTAATTGCCCTAATGTATATGGAATACATACTCACTTACTTTGGTAGGTTAGGAGTGTAAGAGCAACTCCATTTTTCTGATGAATATTTCTGATTTGACACCACTTCATTAATATAAAATGAATAGCACCTGGTAAGAGAGCTCGTACTGGAATATACCAGCACGTATAACAGTCAAGCCCCAGTTGTGCCTATACCAAACAGTTCCATGAATGCTGGTGCTTATTAGCTCTAAAATCAGATAATTGCCTTGTTGTTTCATAGCTGTTGTGTTCAGGATTCTTGGACTCAGTAGGACCTCACCAATTTCTCCAGTGAAAGCCTTCATGTGTCCTGAATGTTCAGGTCAGAAGAATGAGTTTCAAAGAGCACACCCACTTCTTTCTGAAGTTCTCAACATCAAATTGCTAATCTAATTAACATCCATAACAATTTAAACAATGCATTGACTCAGCTGTTCTTGGAGCCTCATGGCACCTTTTTAAGTTACTTTCCAACATTTCTGTAAATCAAAAGAGAAAGGCTAAGGTCACTGTGTTTGCTGTATGCTTCAGCTTGGGACCCTGATTGCTTTACCAACTGCTCATTGATGTTGTTTTCATAATTTGTTGAGGTATATTTCATTTCTTGGTGCAAGATTTTTGTTTGTATCCTCACCTGACATGCAAGGTAGCTTTTAGCTTGAATGTAATATGCACAAATTTAAAACCAAAAGAAAATTCAGAAAAATACTTGCAAAGGAAAAAGTGCACAGCAAAGATTTAACATTATCATGAGAAAAATATGAATTTCTGCAGTGTTTTGCTTTTAAGGTTTCTGTTCCAGCTGGGCACAATTCCCATTCATACAGGGAGCATTATGGATGTATTCTTTGAGAGGAAAATAAAAACTTGGGCAAAATTTTCAAGAAGAGTTTCTGTTGAGGGAGCAGCCCAGCAAAACAAAGCAAAGGATAAATAGTGGATCAAAATGTTACCGGCTTGAACTGGCAGATGGCAGTGTAAAAGCAGGAGGAGAGACCATAGCCAGGCCCAGGGCAGGATCGGTCGTTGGGAAAGACATCTGCCTGTGCTAGTGTCACCTACCTGGATGGGACCATTCGTCTGGTTGGGGCTGGGGTGCGGTGATTCCTTCAGGGCATCAGAGATACAGCAACACATGAATCTCTCGCCCAGAGTGTTGCGCAGGTCTGGTAATGACGACCAGTTTGTCTTAATCATTTTTGTTGCTCCAAGCATCAGCTCCTAACTGTGCAAATTATGTCACAATGCAGTTTCTAAACTAATATAATAAATGACATTGAAAAACGGTTATCATCTGCAGTAGATACTACAGATTCCCAAATAGTGGACCTTTAAAGTTTTATACCACTACAACTTAAATTGGTTTGACCTGTCTTACAATTGTTCTGTCTTTCACATAATACTGTGTAAACCGTTCTGTTCAATTAGAAGAAAAAGAATAGTGTAGTCAGGAATCAATGCAAGGCAAAAGTGTTGATAAAATTTATCCAAGTCTATTCAGAGAGTGGGGTTTTCCTTGGAAAGTTTTCACTTGTTTGTAGACAAGACTGTTATGGCTGAAAAAAACCCAAGGAATTTATGAAATGAAGGTAGTCTGATGTGGTCCTGTGAATTTGGACACACAGATGAATTTTCTTCCACTAACACAATTCTGCATAAGAAGCAGTAAGCTTGGGAATGAAACTGAATATATTTCACACAGAATCACTAAGGTTGGAAAAGACCTATGAGATCATCTAGTCCAACCATCACCCCAACACTGCCATACCCACTAGACTATGTCCTCAAGCACATGCCCCCATTTTTTTCCCTCAATTTTTTTTTTTTTGAAATGTAAAAATCTATAAAATTTGGGTTTGTGTGGCAGGGTTTTGGTAGTGAGGGAGGGCCTACAGTGTTGGCTCCTTTGAGGAGCTGGGGGGGGAAGCAGACATCAATGTCAGTGGAGAATAAGGGGGAGGAGGTGCTCCAGGCGCCAGAGCACAGATTTCCCATCAACTT
>NW_010228766.1:69088-69382 GCF_000690775.1 Eurypyga helias
CACCAGCCCCACCCCCCCCCCCACCCCTGCCATACCCACTAGACTATGTCCTCAAGCACATGCCCCCATTTTTTTCCCTCAATTTTTTTTTTTTTGAAATGTAAAAATCTATAAAATTTGGGTTTGTGTGGCAGGGTTTTGGTAGTGAGGGAGGGCCTACAGTGTTGGCTCCTTTGAGGAGCTGGGGGGGGAAGCAGACATCAATGTCAGTGGAGAATAAGGGGGAGGAGGTGCTCCAGGCGCCAGAGCACAGATTTCCCATCAACTTGTGGTGCAGCCCATGGTGAGCCCGGC
>NW_010228766.1:69611-85292 GCF_000690775.1 Eurypyga helias
GGTACCCTTTGTGCAAATGCCTTTTTAAGAACCTTTCTTAGACCTCTTACTCACAGCAAAAAAACTTTGGTGTTTTTATGTATGTGCTTGCTTTCCCCTCCCCCCCCCCCCCCCCCCCAACTACAGCATGTCCCTGATTACTTCCTGGTCTGTTTTTATGTTATATGTCTGGCAGTAATCCTTGTATTTGGGCTTGCATGTTTGCTGATACTGTCCTATTGTTTTTACTGAAAGCTGCATATAGACTTTGCAGTGTGAATACATTATTTATTTCTAAATAAATTACTAATCTTTTCTTTCCTTGAATGAATCACATACTACGGAGACTATTTCTGAACTAAAGGGCCTAAATCCTGGCCTTATCTAGTATTTTACATGTTTGGATATTTCAGACATGGAAAAGGTTTTATTTTAAAGGCTCACAAAGTATTCTTGAATTTTAAATTGAAAGGACAACATAGGACTCATAAATGACGTGGATCTGAAGTTTAGATGATTGAAAAGCTTCTGCTGCCATGGCGTAAGCAGGAATCATGTTATTTTCTGAATCTGAAAAGCATCCAACACAGTGTGAATGTGATTTTGATTTGGATGTGGGAATGTACTGTAAGAAACTTCTGTGTTTTTTTTCCTTAGTATGTAAATGGATTTTCCTAAGTGTAAAATCTAGTTCAATATTTTTGAGACAACTTGACTACCTTGAGGGCTTTTGTTATTTAAACTGACACATTTGATAATTCTTGGGCATATGTTTTCTATTAGCCTAGTTATTCCTTTCTAATTTTCAGAGTCCATCAAACTCTAAATAGACATCAGATATTATTTTTCTATTCCCCTATGTCCAAACAAATTATAATTTAATGAATAACGTGCGTCTTTTAATTGGACTGGAGAAGAGCTGAGGATCAGACTTACAGATGCCGTAAACACGACCCAGCGCCACCCAGTGGGTTTTGTGAAAAAGATGAAATTTCAGCATATCCCACGTTTCCACAAAATCTCCCTGACTTTCCACGGCCAGCTGTGACTCCAAGCCCATCACAGATACAGCTGTGGAATGAGTGGGATTTACCACAGCCTCCTTCTCATAATCTCCAGAGGATTTCTATTCGCTGTCTAAACAGCTCACCATGTTAAATTATAAAGTGACTCTAAGGCTGCTTGCAGCACTGTGAGATGTGAGGATTGTACAGACTGCTCTTCCAGCAAAGCTAACAGGAGCTGGTGGGGATGTGGCAGAGCTCTATCCGAGCTCTCAGGGCTCCCACTGGGGTCCCCCTGTGTGCCCTCCTCCAAGGGCTTTGATGGAAAACCACAGCTTGGCCCTTTGGAATTCTATCTGGTTACAGTCAACCTGGGAAAGTGAAAGATAAGGCAGGTAAAAGTCAGCCAAACTATCAGGATAAGCACATCAAACCTCTGTTGTGACTGCTGGTTTGGGAATAATACCGCACCTGAACTATGCACTTGTAAGTTTCTCCTCCAGTTTCTGGAAGTGATGGTTATTTCAGGAAAAATCAATAAATGTCAGAGTGCATAAAATATGGAACAGATCAAATAAAGGCATTTCAGTATTAAAAGCTATTAATTTTGTGCAACATACATTTGAATTACAATATTATTAAATTCCATTAAGCTAAAATGATATATTTAACTCAGAGTTCAGTGTGCTAATTTCATAGTCCCCTCCAAGCTGTTCCTGCAAAGGTGTTAGGGGTAATTAACTGCCATTTTCTCAGTAACTCAGAATCTGCAATTAATCAAAATGCAGGGCCTGAGTGATTGTAGAAAACAGTAACACTTAGTTTATTATGTAGCACATTCTCATTCTGGTTGTTTTATGATGGGATCAGCTACACTTTTTCCCCAGAATTTATTATGCTTACCCTTCAGCCAATTAGTTTTTCTCACTTTACTTTAACTTAAAACCTGGTGTTTTTGTTATATATATGCATAAGGTTGCTTGTCAGTTATATGCAGTCCTTCAGGTCTGTGACCAATGTGTTTAAGCAATTAGGAACCCAGTATTGTCCAGAAAAATGGCAACTTTTCTTTCTTAAAGAAATGTTTTTTTCTTTAAAAAATGGGAATGGAAAAATGAGAGCAATGAAAAAACTCCGTTTGCCACAGCTACAAGTGCCTGGTGTGGAGGGACACCCAGAGCTGGCTGCTGTCACACTGCCCTGGGACAAGATGTGGAGTCCAGGTCTATGGTTGCTTGGTTGCTGTATGTAGATACAGCCATGCTTCCAGATTACGTGTGCTGTATAAAATTAATTGGTACCAAGGCATTGTGATAATGATGAAGCAGAAATATTTTCATATTCAAAATCTAGCTTAGAGGTAGCATTTTCACTGAGGTTCTCATGTACTTTTGGAACTAAATCCTGGTGCTTTGGCACATGTTGATTTTACAGCTAGTCTCTCGGGGAAGGAGACTTTAAAATTACAGCCAGTTAAGTGTCTGGTTTGCCAAATGCTACTTGATTGCAGTAGTAGGCCTCCAAGATGGCCTGATGGGATAGTTGTAATTAAGCTAGTCCATTTTTTGCTTCCTAGCCATTTAAACCTGCATCTGTCCTTCTCTAATTTCACAGCTGTGGTGCTGAAACACATACTGGGGTACAGTGGAGTTTAATCAGCATTAAAAAAGATGGAAACTCTGGAGCAAACTGAACTTTGACAAGATGATTACCAATGTAAAGCCATAAAAAGGACAATACTGAAAGAGTCCTGCTGTTTCTAAGAGTGCTGGTAGAAGTTAATGTCCCAGTTTGATATGATTAATGTTGATTGAAGAGTGTGCAGTATGTTAAACACTCACAGCACTACAACCACTTTGATGAGCACTTTTATTTAACATAATCATAATTTTAAAATATCTGCTCCTGGAGACGACTTCTTAACCTCTGTTACTAACCGCATCCTTCTGGGTGCTTACAAAACCAGGCCTTCACAATTAAAAATGGCTCTCAGGTGGAGCTTATGCTCTTATTCTGCCACTGTTGTAAGGGATGCCTTGTGTGAATGCATTCAGAAGTCCTGCTCTGGCATGGGTTCTTTCACTCTTTTTGATTTATAATGGGCTGGTTAACATATTTGGCAAGCCTATAGAATAGTCCTTTAGGGTTAATTTATGCTATATTGGTACTAGTTCTGCCTCCTACTGGGAGCAGAGTCCACCCTCAGCTGAAGGATGGGGTTTGTTGTTTAGCTCCTACCAGCTATTGCTTTCTCTTACTCATCTTCAGTGGACAAAAGACACTTTTTGATGGGGTCACACTCTAGCTCAAGAGTGGCCCAGATCATAGTGGCACGACAAAGTGTACTGATAGGTGGGAGACCCAAATATTTCTACAAAGTACAGGTTTTGTGAGCAGGCAGTCCTCCTGACAGCTAATGCCAAAGAATGCAAAGGCAGAGGATCTTCAGTTTGCAGATGGCATCACTAAATATAACACCATGGGGAAACACAACAGAAAGTAAGAGGATCAAAATCAAAACCCTGACTTGAAGTAAGCGTGGTTTTAAAGAGCAACTATGGTTGGTTGGTTTTTTTTTTTTTTTTGAGCTATGTATCCTATTTGGATATGGATAATCACATTGACCTTGCCAAGTATCTGAGAGCACTCGATTTGGCACAATTTTGGCAAGATAAATTGAATACTTATCTCTCAGGAAGCCTGAAGAGAGGCGATACTGAAAGCAGGGACACACAATTGAGATTGCACAGAACTTTAGGTAGACACTATAAACAAATGAGAAGTGGCAGTGTTAGCCTAGTGATGGTTGCTGTGAGGTAGTAAAAAAATGAGTCTATCTCATGTGGCACCACACAGTCTTACTACTTTTTTTTCTTGACAGTACAGTGCCAACATATTTCTGTTTCTTGGTTCCAAAAATATAAAATTATATAGAAAGAGAGAAAAAGAGTCTTGTATTTCTTTTAGGCTGAGAAACACACAGGAAAGTGAGGTAATAGAGAAATTTAGAGAAAAGGAAAACTTAGGAACAGATGTCACTGTTTATTTTTATTTCTCTCCCCCCACCCCCTAATTATAATAAATTATCTCTTTTGCAGTGATTAGGGAAGAAGCAGATTACAGCAAGGTTGGACAGAAGCATCAGATAAAACAGAATATAACCCCACTTAAATCCTCTCTTCAACATTACTCCAAGATGGAATTAAAGCTACTGTGTGAATCTGGTGCTTTAAATGAGTGAGGCTGACACAGCAGTGATCTGTCTTTGGACACACTTTGGGAAAAAATCTGAGATGGTTTTTGATCCGGCTCTTGAATCAGTTTTTATATTCTGATATGGATGAACTAAATCATCCACATATCTGGATATTTTATGTTGGCTAAACCATGAATAATAGGAAAGGCAAGCAAGGATTCAGAGATGTCAAAAGCAAAGGTCATGGCAAAAAAAACAGGGCCAATCCACATATTTCTGTGCAACTGATAGTATGAAAGACATTTATATTGTTGAAGAGAAGGCCAATTTGCTGGAACTGTTGATAACACTTTAAATTACTAATACTAGAGAAACATTTTAGTCAGCTACATCTTTCACTGTTCATCCTGCTTGCCTGCTTTTTTCATATCTGAACTTGGAAAATCAGAACAGACATTTTGAAGCAGATTTTTAGCTCTCTGTTCCAAGTGTGTTTGTCATGTTCCAGAGGTTAGAGTAAGATCCAAATCCACTGCTCCTTATAATGTACCCCTGAAGAATTTTAGGTTAAAGAAACTTATTGTTAGCCACCTTCATTTTATTTTCTAATATAAGCATAGAGATCAAGTAGATAGCAAAAAATAAAATCCTAGCAACAGAGCTCTCTGTTTTCATAAATATGACCAATTGCTTTCAAACTTCAGTAACACTAACTTCTGTGATAAATACATGGTCTTATTAGAAGTTTCCACGTTAGAAATCCTTCTCTGTTAGAACACAAATGTCTTTTGTTTTGGAGAGTTTTTCTGGTATTTTATAATCAGAAAAGTCATGTTATCTATACCACAGGGAAAAAAACATTATGCAGGTTCAGCAAGATATAACTGAGCATAGACTCTCAGGTCATGGAAAGCCAACAAGGTGTCAAAAAATTGATACGGATGAATTAAAAAACAAAAATATTGGAGCATCTCCCCCTAGCATGAATCACACGGAATAATCTTAAACAGGGCCAAAATGTGTGTGGGTTGTCACGAGCCATGCAAATTCAGCTTTTAAGAGGAATTGCTGTTTTGTTTTAATTTATGAACTATTACTTCTCACAAAAACATACAACAAATGACTTTTTACCTTGTCCTCCCATAAAACCATATGAAGCTTTTTGCCAGGCTAGTAAGCATTAGCAAAAATGTTACTGTTAGTTTTGTATTGTAGGAAACCATCTCCTGGGATATAGATACAGTAGCATGATTTAAAGCTTTTACCTTATTAAGGTTCTTTAAGTTTCTGCACACACTGCAATTTTAATAGAATGTGTACATTCTTTCTGCGGTCGAATGTTTTTTGTGTTATACTTTGTTCTATTAAAAAAATGACACATGAAACTACACTTAGGATTAAGATATGACTACTTCATTATATAATTCTCATACTTTAAGGAACGATTTTCTTAAAAAACATCTCAAGCTGAAACTTGGCATACAAAGCTCTGGTTTGGGAAAGGCTGGGATGCAGAATGATTTTACAACATTCCACGTAAATCAGTCCTGTCATTTTTTTATTATTTTTACAGAAGTGCACAACACCCGTTTTAGTACCGTTTCTTGTTCTCTTAATAGTCGTCAAGTCTTAAATAGAAATAAGTTATTTTTCTGAGTTGTTTTCACAGCCCTTTCTTGTCAGTTTAAATGATTGTTTCATCTTAAACAGAAAGTTTACCAAGTCTCAAATCCTACTTAGTACTTGTTTTGCTTCTCTCAAAGCATGTGTAGTGATGAATGCTTTAAGTTAATTTAGTGCTGTGAAAGGTGCCAAACCGTCAGACATGGAAACGAAAATAGTCTATTTGTGCTGAGAGTGTTTATTTTATTTTATTGTTAAAATTGCATTTGGAGGCTTCTCCAGTTTTGTGCAGCCATAAAGCCTGGTAATGTTGGCGGACATGGGAGATGGTGAAAGGGATGAGGCTGTAAATGGAAGTGTGCTGGCTGATCTATGAAACGGAAAAGATGACCTGGCACAGAACACTGTATTTTAAAGTACTTCTAGGATACTCATCTCCCTCTTGTCAGCCTATCCAAAATTTTTCTGAAGGCAAAGGAAATCACACTGGGATAAAAGAGTGTTTGATACAGACTCATTGCCAATATACAGCAAAAAGATCATCAAGGTAATTTCCCACGATTAAGCACAGTGCAAGCTACTGTTGAGAACTCTTAGCTAAAAACTGTCCCCAGTTGCAACTCTGCAAATCTAATTATTTAACTAATTTCCCATAGTCACAAAGGCAAAATAGTAACACATGCATTTTCTCTGGGTAGGGATAGGAACCTCAGTTAATTTCTTACCAGTCTAGTACAAAGTACATCTTTCCTTCTCCCTCCTTTGGATTTTTTTTTAGGTTAGGGAGGAATTAACTTATGTCTTTTAACTACGTACATCCAAAATGACTAGTAAGTGACAGGTTTGCACAGATACATTTAAGACAAAGGACAGGCATACTTCTTGGGTTGCTGAATTGGGCTTTTATTCCCTTTTTAACTGTATCTTGTTATTGTTTTGCATTACAAACAGTACAAGTGCGAATGTATGCTTTCATTCCTGGGGAAAGTACCACATTCTCAGTAACAACCACTACAATTGTGTAAGTTAGAGAATACGTCCCAATGTACCTTCATACTGCTGATTGTTATTTTTCATTGTTCATATTGTCTTACCAGAAGCATTTTGTTGGTAACAAATTAATAAAACTAATCAAAGCCCTTAGGGTTGGGGAGCTTTTTTTTGTATATTTATATCTGCTACAGTCTGTTCAGTGTCATGATGTTAGTACATGAATATGGCTATAACATTCTTGCATGTGAAGCTGTACATCAGGCACACTTTAACAGATTTATGTCATCAACCCCCACACAATATTAATCATGCTCCAAGGTCATTTTTAGCTATCAAAGTAAGTGCCTTAGTAGAATTGCCAAGGCAGCTTTCAATCCAGGCCTGTTGCAAGTTTTCAGGTGCTGGAAGAGAAAAACCCAAAAGCAAAGCAAACCAAACACACGCACCCCAAAAAAAGAAAAGAAAACAAAACAACAACTAAACAAAAACCCAAAAAGTAAACCCTGAGGAATTCACAAAACAAGTTTCTTGGCAAAGTGTCCCTAATTTCTGTGATGGAAGAGTGACCATTCCTCAGCATACATGCAAGCTGTCTCTGTTATGGAAACCAGGACACATTGAAAGGAAAAATAAACAGATTTATCAGTCTGGTTACAATTTTATGAAGTACAACATTGAAAGGTTTCCCTTGTCTGTTTCAGACCCTGACAAGATAAACTAGACATAGCTAAGACTGAATGTGTCACTTCTGTCAGGTGCTGAGATAAGTATGAAAAGCCAGGTATGTTTCACACATGGTCTCCAAATAAATCTCAGACAAGGTTTATGTTCCTTCATTTTGTTTTCCATATTTCATCATTGCTGAAGCCAAACAATCATTGACATGAGATTTAGGGTTGTTTATTACACACCAAATAGCTGAAGCCTGCAAGTATGGAAAGACACATCAAATTCTTGGTTTTATGGGAGACTCCACTGACATTTAGTAAAATGCTTCAATTATAATCACTTGGGAATTCCACTGTTTCCATTACATTTTAGAGAACTCGGTGACAAATAGATGCTGGTTTTCTGGGTCAAATTCAATTACAAAAGCTGGGCAGGTACAAGAGGCAGCCTGGATATATAGGTTAAAATACACTAGTGTTTTACCAGCATATGGGTACCAAATATCTGCAGCGGAGAAAAGTCAAGAATTGATCAAAGCTCACAGTGTTTCTACATTAAGTTTAGGATTATTTTTCACATAAAGAAAGCTTGCAGGTTTTGTTATTTACATATTCTTTAGGAACATGGAACGGAATGTTACAAGTAAGGATGTCTGCAATGAAATCCTTTTTCTCCTTACTCCCCTACATTTTGTTCCCAGAAGCCCTTTTGTTTAAAAGACACACAAAATGTCACACTAAAAAGAACTTCTTATGCTGTGGTGGCCTCCTAAATGACATGTATAGCAAAACAGAGATTGGTATACAAGAGAGGCCAGTACACTATAGGATCCCTTCTCTGCTACCATAGCTAGCATCCCACACGTGTTATCAAGCTTCCTCCTTAATTTAACTCAGTACTAATGTAAATCATGCCTAGGACCTTGTAGGTATTCACAAGTTACTTTCTCCAGATCCCAAGAAAGAGAAAATGAGAAGAAAAATAAGAAAGAAAAATGTGACAGAAAATAAGGAACAAACATCAAAATATGTAGAAGGAAATGAAATTTGTAGAGAAAGTTGATACAAGAAAGATATAACTAATCGGGCTGTTTCAGGAAAAAATATTGAAGGTGAAAGAGTTTAGTGTCAGGTTTTTTTCTTGACTGAGCTCTTTGCATTCATCTGTTTTTCTTTTCTTATCACATGCTCCTCTGAGGTAATTCATGCCACTGAGCTCTTGAGCATTTGCCTCACTTTTTTAAAAAACAGAATTGGTGTCTTCACTTTGATGTACTTGCTCACCTCACAGCAGGACTGGCAGGTTTCTCAGCAAGCTTGCCAAGATGCTCAAGCTGCCTTCGAGACAAAGCCAGGAGCCTTGCAGGAGCGTGCTATTGGCTCTCAGGTTCACAGCCACCACTTCTGGCACCTGCTCTGTATCTGAACTGTGCTGACATCAAATATGGATTATTTCCACTGCGTAGTCCCTCCCTCATAGCAGCCAGTGTTAAATGAAGATGCAGAGCTCAGTGGGTGTCACTGCATGATGCACAAACAACTGGCTTGATCCTGGAGGGTCAAAATAACAGCCAACTTAAACATGAATGAAAAGTCAAGACCAAAACAGGGGCCAGTGGGGGGAGGAATCTCTGGTTTAATGACAGCGATGATATTCTGGTTCAGGACAGATCCCTGGGGATGGGAAAGCTGTACGAGACATGATGTTGAGAAGTCAGCCAGAGATTAAACCGTAGCTTCCTTTGCACTCAGTACATGTGAATAATCAGAAAGTTATTCTGAGAGAAAGCCGAGCATCAGAAATGTCTGTCAAACAATACCACTTGGTGACACAGGTAGGAAAAACTTTTGCCTGATGTATACTTGAAATAATTTAAATAAAATTGCATGATTTTTTGGGAAGAAAAATCCCTTTACCAACATCCAACTTTCTCCAAGAATAAGCACTTCAGCAAAATAAAAGTAATATATCATCTGTTACTATGTAGGAATAAAGGACATCATGTTACACCAGAACAGGGACTGCGGAGACTTTCTTGTCCTGAGGTTTTAATGGCATGATGCTGCTTATTAAAGGTTCCTGAAGGAGAACGGAGATGTTTTCTACGACTCAAGAGAAAGAAAATAGTTGATTTAATTCTGCTACCCAGCCAACGTCTTCAAATAGGGAACCAGAACAGACTGACCTTTTACTGCCCACATCTGCCCACAATGAGAATTACACTCCCTGTTACAAAGCAGTTTAATCTTGGTACTTTCTAATGAAGATCATATCTGGTTTTCCCTGTTTGCTGGATCCTCAGGTATAGAATCTTGGTTTTGACCTCAAAATTTGCTCTTTAGGTTATTTTTATCTCAGCACCATTTTTATTCATGTACGATGCTAAAAGGACTGGAGAATGTAAAAAACAGTTTTCTTCTGTAAATACATTTGTTAATTACAAAAGGAAGAGAAAAGCATGCATAGGAAGAGATCGGTAGATTTACACTGTAAACAGAGAAAATTGGAAAGCTTCTCCTACCAAAAAGTTGGTACTTAGAGGAAAAAATTGGATGATTTTGAAGAGACATTTTCTCAGTGAAGCAGAAAAATAAAAAACTCTTTATGCCTAACAAGAAGAAATTAAAATAAGCTGGATTCCATGAGCTTTATTTCTGCCTCTGGTAACTGACTGAATATTTTAAGACTATTTTCTAAGATCAACATTCAGTACTGTTAAGGAGAAAGTAATGAAATAATCAAGAAGAGGCAAGCTGATAAAAATAAATCAGTAAAAATGTACCTGCTGGGATTCTGGGATTGATTTCAGTAGCCCCACTACTCTACGGCAAAAATCCTGTTGACTTGATCAAGGCTAGATTTTCAACCTTGGCTTTTAAAAGGGAGAAATAATTTTAAAGAAATAACAGAGGCATTGTGCCAAGTGCACATTAAATACAGATGGGGATTCCCATTTAACTTCCTCAGCTGCAGAAACCAGGCATTTGTGATTAGAAAAGTAAAGGAAATCTGTGATTCTTTGAAGACTGCAAGGAATAGGATTAGTTTGTTAAGGTCACATTGACAGCAACAGAGTGACAGAAAGAGCACCTAGGACTAAAAATGAGAGTTGGGGACAGTGCTAACGCCTGAAGCACAGACAAACCAATAAATAGAAAGCTAAGAAACAGTTCTAGAAGAAATCCATTATACTAATACAATAAATCAATTATAACATAGTGTGCTCTAAACGGTCTGGAAGGATTAGGAGTAGAAAAAAAGTATAACGTTACCCCTGTCAAATTCTCCTTGCACTCTCGCTGACCAAAACCTGTGTGAAACTCACAAAGGTGAGGCAGGGTCCAAGGTGTGATGTCCCTGCACCCAAGATGCTTGTATGTGTGTTACCTCTGGCTTGCCCTGAAAGCCTGCCCTTGGCCTGTTCTAGGTAAGAACCTTCCTTAAAATTCTCAAAATTCTTAAAAATCAGCTTTTTCCTTACCCAACAGTCTACTCCTGTCTCAGGAATAGCTGCTAATAACTGGAACATGATGAAATATCATTTATGTTACTGAGATATACATGTTTAGGGTGATAAGAAGGACATCAAAGGGTGAGCTCTCCTCCCATTCATGACAGTCCTGTTTTTCTTTCTTGTTTTTTTTTTTTTTTTTAATTATTACAGAATAGTAATTAATCAGGAATATACTCAGTTCTTAGGTAGTGTACATTTTCCCAGCTACAATCATGCTTTGAATTGAGATGGGGCTTTCATGTAAACCTCAAGTCCATGGAGAGAAAAGTTGGGGTTCAGTGTGGATGGGGCAGCAGCACATCCCAACAGTCCCCTGATGCTCCAGAGCAGGATCCAGCTGGTGGAGCACGTGGCAGAGCCCCTGGCATAGCCATAAATTACCCACAGTGTGTGTGACTATGACTAGCTGTTTGACATCTTGTTAAGCAACACTTAGAATATCTGTAGGCACACAGTAAGCAGTTCGGAATTGCTGATTGCACTCTGATTTACGAGGGGTGGTGGAGAGGGATGAAGAGAGACATGCGTCTCATTACTCTCATTAGTTTGGAAATGGGTAGCAAAACTTAACTCACAAGGAAATTAAACAGGAGTTTAGTTTTCAGCCTACAACATGTACATTTGGGGTTTGCCTTTTTTTTTTTTTTTTTAGTAATTAATGCACTATTTCTCTTACCAGTTTTAGCTCTAAACGATAGTATCAATACAAGGTGGGGACTCTCCAGATAGCATTGATTTACTATCCAGCCTAAGCCAAACCAATACTGAAAAGTGTAAGTTCAAAACATAATTCAGAATCATGAGATTTCCATACCAAACAAAGTTAAATTTCTTGGAAGAAGTTCAGCTATAGATCTGCATATTGCACACGTATCCCTTCATAACGTCCAAACTGTTGGACACTTATTCATCATTTCTTTTTTAAATGATGATTCCAGATCAACAAACTTATCCTTCTCTGGGATCAGTCATTTCCTAAGTCTTGCATTTCAGAATGAAATCCTTTTTCTGTCTGTTTTATGACAACTAGTAACACTCTGTGCTCCAGCTCTGTATGAATCTTCTGAGAATGTTATTTATTTTACAGTATTGGCACAGCAGGAGACTTTCCTCTGCTTTTGACCAGGGCCCCTGGAGACAGCTGACACAGTAGTAGCACAGTGCCAAAATAATACTGTAGGACGTTCAGTCCACATTAGCATAAAGTGTTAAGATGACACCATTTCTTTTTCTTCTGAAACTGATAAGATTGATATGTTACGTCATAAAGAGCAGACTGAGATCAAAGTTTTACTCTCCTGTAACCTCCAAGCCATGCCCTCCTAACTCTCTTAGCTTCAGGCACTCAGCAGAAGTTCTGCTGTTCCCCATGTTGCAACAGTACTGTGTTGCTGCACAGTATTATGAAACATACTACATAAATTGCACTGGCAAAATGAAGAATTTTCATTATTTGTAACTTAAACAATATTTTAGTACTGATCTCACAAACACTCTATTAATTTTATATTGAATTAGTGAGACTTCTGCTCTCCTCTTAATTTGTGTGCAAAGCTTTTCCAAAATCTGCCAACTCAGACAAAGGGAAAAAGAAGTGTTTTGGATTAAATTTTGTACCTGTAAATAAATAAACAATGCCAATTTGCTAGCACTGAAGACTATTTACAGAAAGACATTTTAAAAAGGTTTTTTTTTTCAAAATATATCAGTGGCATTTCAAGAACAAAAGCAGATTAAATATCTCAGTGAGGCAAGGCACTTGGTGACACCAACAGAATGAAAGTCTTCAGGCACAAATGGTATCTGTCAGAGAAGCTTGTGTTTTCTAGAGTTTTAATAAGCAGAGTTGCACGAACACTGGTCCCACATACACTGTTTTTCTTAATACAGTCCTACATTAATTTTAGTATCCCATCCCACTAGAAAGCAGTGTAAACATCTTTCACAGTTTAGTGCACAGTTACATTATTTCCCTTTAGCTGTCTTTCATAGGAGATTTATTCAATGCTGCTTCTGAAGTTATGAATTAGTCTTTTTACATTTGAGATTTTAGAGAATCCCCTTAATTCTACTCCCTAGTTAACCTTAAAAATCATGCAATTCCCAAACTAAGTAAATATTTTTCCTGACTAAGTCTGAAGCAATCTGAGACAGGCATAGCGATACACACCCACTCCAGAGCACAGACATACCACAAGCAGTTGCATTTTCTATCCCCAGTATCCACACAAACAACAGTCTTATTGATGGTTTTGGTTTTGAGACCTCACAGCCAAATCTGAACCCCACCTCCCCAGAGACCCCACAGCCATTGTATAAGCAGGACTCAATTTGCTCTCAAAATGTAATTCATTACTAGAGATAAAGATTTTGTCATCCACCTTTTGTGCAAGATTCTAACGGTTACACTGCTTACATGTAGAACACCTGGATTTCTGTTCAAGTATAGTGGGAACATCACTCAACACACTAAGCAGGATTAAGACACCTTTTAAGCCTCCCAGTGAAGCTGTACAGAGATGGACTTAAGACACAGAACAAGAAAAAGCATAACTGAGCACATATCGTTCAGTGCAGTTGAGAGTTACGGTCTCAACTGCAAGACAGTTTCTGTGTTTAACCTTATGACTGGTATGGTGCACAGGGATAACGTGTAATCTCCCATCACCCATTTTACATTAATGTAATTCGAATGTGCTCACAGGTGACATTGTCACAGCACAGCAGCCTATTCAGGTTGGCAGTACACAGAGAAATTCCCCCACCTCCAATTCAGTCTTTCAAATCTTCATTCCAGGTCTTATATCAGCCATTGAGACTTGACGTGACCAATACTGAGCTTCTGCTGATTGACAGTGACCTTATGGGAAAACTAAAATGCCTTGATGAACTGAGAACTATTATGGACTTTTCAGCCTCTTCATCCTGTGTCAGCAAAGGAGAAGATCAGCATAGAGCAAACCCAGAAAAAACAGAGGTGTGAATAAACACGAAGTAATTACATATTGTAAAAAAACTTGAGTGCAGTAAAGACAAAACCAACTTGTTTCCTCAGCACCAGAGCTAAGGATGCCTCCCTTTCCATCCTCTCTTGCCTAATAAGGTACAAAATTCCGCCTGAAGCTTTCCCCACTGCCATGGAGTCCGCAGGGGAGTTAGGGCTCACCGCAGTTGAACTCGGGTCATTTTTGCTTCAAATGGGGGAACTAACAGATTGTCTCCTCTGCCCAATGACTTTCCATTTAACTTGGAGAAATTCAGCATTTCAGTTAAGTAGACAGAAGTCTGTAAGCTGGCAAATAACTAAAAATCTACTGAGGAAGGACCAAGAAATGCCTACCTACAGATCACTGCATTTGCATGAGCTTGTATTCACAGTATGGTCACCTAAACCTCCTTTCCTGTACAACCAAATGAAGGAATGAATCTGAAATATGAACAGTGAAAAACTGGATGAATACCTGTATTAACTGCACCTTGAGACCTATGAAAACTAGAAAATACACTGAACTAACATGGTCACAGCAACTAAGGCAGATACAAAGGTTTTGAGGCTGAAATACAGAGCATACAAATTCTGTCTGCCTCTTCCACTCTTATTTCAATTAGCTCAATAGACCTCTCTGTTGTGGCTGTATTATACTTCATCCTGCTAAAATATCATTTAGATTAAAAAATTGAAGCTTTACATATTAGTTCATTTTCCACCTGAATAAATAAGTTTTCTTTACAGCCAACTGTAATACAGAAGTACCCTGCTAAGTCACTAAGGAATGAAGTAAGTCTGCAGGCTCTCACTGACTTCATTAATGTCAAAGAGGCACTATGAATGCAGTCCAAGGGTGGTGACTTCATTAATGTCAAAGAGGCACTATGAATGCAGTCCAAGGGTGGAACAGTAGCAATCAAAGTACAACAAAGTGCAGAAGCGTCCTTTGTCATACAGAACCTTTTGTGGTTTTGACAGGGGACTTTGTAATTGCTCCAGTAGCACAACACTAATAGAGAATAATGCTCTGAAGCTAAAATACTTACCATAAACTTCCTCTCATCAACTACCCGTTCAGTTTTAAGTTCTACAGATGACAGATGCCGAGAAAAAGTCCGACCGAAAAAGCAATACTCCACCGTGTGGCATTGCATGAGAACAGGCGGAACCCTTCTGCAAGCTAGACTTCCCCGTCCTACACTGATTTGAAATACAAAGCATAAGTTAATAGTGGATCAGAGCAGTTCTCTTGGACTCATATGCTGACACATTAAAAAACCCCAACATAGTCAATTTCACCAGAATATGAATTGGGAGGAAAAAACCCACTTTTGGTTCCTTACCGGACAATGCAATTCAGATGTTTAGAATGGAATACTTCTCTATTTGAAATGACTATTTGCACATTTTAAACATGTCACACTCCCCAGAACTGGAGAAGCATTTTGAATGGACTGAAAATGCTTACGGGAGAGGAGAGAGAAATGTCTTTAAAGAGAAGTCTTCAAGTTTCCTTCTATTCTCAAAAGATTTTGAAATTTCAACACTTCCTTAAACTGAAATTTTACCCTTTGTACTGTGGATTTATAAAGAAGTCCCCAGATTTTTCTCATTTTAAAAATCCTTCTCTCCTACCTAGTTTTCCATAAATTAATTCATAGAATCATAGAATGGTTTGGATTAGAAGGGACCTTAAAAGACTCCCTAGTTCCAA
>NW_010228766.1:85311-93923 GCF_000690775.1 Eurypyga helias
GCAGGGACACCTTCCACTAGACCAGGTTGCTCAAAGCCTCATCCAGCCTGGCCTTGAACACTTCCAGGGATGGGGCATCCACCGCTTCTCTGGGCAACTTGTTCTGTGCCTCACCACCCTTTCCGGGAAGAATTTCTTTCTTACATCCAATATAAATCTGCCCTCTTTCAGTTTACCTGTTACACCTTGTCCTATCACTACAGGCCCTTGCGAAAAGTCCCCGCCACAGCTTCTTGTAGGCCCCCTTCAGGTACTGGAAGGCTGCAATAAGGTCTCCCCGGAGCCTTCTCCAGGCTGAACCAGTCCAATTCTCACAGCTTTCATCATAGCAGAGGTGCTCCAGTCCTCTGATCATCTTCGTGGCCTCCTCTGGACTCTCTCCAACCAGTCTATATCCTTCCGATATTGTGGGCTGCGCAGCTGGACGCAGCACTCCAGGTGAGGTCTCACAAGAGCAGAGTACAGGGGCAGAATTTTAGTCTAGCTTTTAAGTGTTGGTTTGACTGATCCATACACAATTTTTAATTTACCCATACACTAACACTTTTATTATAAGAAAAAAAAACCCAAACAAACCAGACTGTGTCTTCACATACAGTAACAAACAAGCCTAAACAGTTATGACGTTATCAAGGCCAACAGCATTCCAGTCCAACTCTCCTTGAAAACAAGAGGACTCTGGCTTCAGTCAACTTCGTGAATGAGTTATTCCACACTAGTTTTGAAAAAAAATGCTTTCAATCCAATCTGGGACTGCACTTGCACAGCCTGCATTCCACTCGCTGCTGCACTCCCGTCTTCAGCAATTGTGTGCGCTGTGCGTGTACGTATCACAATGAGGCCATGCTCACCGATCATGGCTTTACAGATAGAACTGCGATGTTATTTCTGAATGCAACCTTAATTGCAATTCAGTCAAGGTGTTTTGACGAAGAACTGCTGCTTTCAGTGTCCAAACTTCTAGTGGATCAACCATGCCTAATGTGAGCTTCTAAACAGCACACCGACTGACAGACTGGGCCTTACCAGAGCTTCTTAAACACAGTTCTCAAGCAATTTGTGCAGCACAATGACATCCTGCTCTTGAGTGAGGCCTCATGCTTCAGGTGTGGTAAGAATATTTCTAGGGAAGTCCCCAAACAAAAAAGGCACCAGTGAAAGAAAGCATAAAGGAAGAAGGAGCACAGAGGATAAGGAGCAATAAACAGTCAGTCATATCTTGGTACCTGCACTTTTAATAAGTATCATATACCTTTAGACACCAAAGGTCACAGCTCAACCTGCGAAAAAAACACAACTCCAACAGTTTGGGTATGTAACTACCCCCATGCTTTTTGCAGGAAAGGTCTGTACTGTCTAAGGGCTATCAAAAGTTGAGATGCTTCCAAAGGCAAACTGTTTATTCAGAGGCAGATTTGATCAGGGCTCATGTTTTCCAAATGGCAGCTAGCTTGCTTGGGCCCTTTAAAAATCCCTTTCTCTAGAACTCATCCGCTGGGCTGTGTGGGCTGCATATTTTAAGCAGCAGAAAACTACGAAGTCAAAAGCAAATAATTTGTTTCTAAGAGAAGGAAAAGACAAAGAGCAAGAGTTAACACTGCAGATCACTGCAAGCTTCAGAGAATACAAAACAAGTGTTTTAATGAGAGCTAAAAATACTTTCTCCTATGAGTGCTTGCTCTTCTGCCAGAAGCATGCAATACACTGAGAAACATGTTTGCAGAATCAAAATATTTATAATACTATGAAGAAGCAGTCCCTGCGTTATTATAGCTGGCAAAATTAGAACTAGTTTTCATAATACAGACAAAAGATTATCACCCACAGACAAAAGAGAAGATTGGCTTTGTTGCCGAATGTTAAACAGGAAACAGCGTGTTTTCTTTAGATCACCTGACAGTTACCTTGGTGTAACTACCAATATAGTTATAGGACAAAATACAATTTTATTTTCTAACCTCTTTGCTATGTGACAGAAGTGAGTTGTGTTAGAATGCACTCTGGGAAAACCGGAACAGAAGGGCTGTGCAAACAAAGATGAAGTCACCTGGCCTCCTTGGAAGTTTTACAAATTTTGCATTCTATACTCAAAAGTCTGAGGTCAACTCGAAATTCAGTACAACTCTACATTGGTAGTGCAGGGGAACACAGAAAGCTAAACATTTTTAATCATCAGACTTCATAGAAACTTTTATTGAAAGTGTCAAGCTCGGCTTCTTTCCTTTGTTCATTTCAAGCATTGGAAAATCTTACTTCTTTTCAAGGGGGGGAAAAACTAAAGAGAAGTGATTTAAAGTCATGAATAGAGTGACAATTCACTTTTGAAAGTCCAAGTTTTCTTGCCATATTTAGCTAATGCCGAAACAGTGTCTACAGCAACATCAACAGTACAGCTGTGAGGTTGCCAATACTGGCTCCTCCTGTGAAAAGCACTTGTTTTCCTTTTTTTTTTTCTTAAAAGTCTTTTCTTCACTTTCCCCCTTCCAAAGACATAAACCAGCAGAAAACAGTTAACTGTTTTGTGCAGTTGTCAGGCAAAGGAATCTACAATTTTATTTTGTGGCACAGTTGCGATTTGCATATTAACCTAGCAAAAATTTAATGGAACATGTTATAGTATTTGCAACATTGGAACAGTAACTTGTTCAGCAATCATAAATTGCCAGCTTCTGCATTTAATTTATCTTTTAATTGCTCTCCTCTGTTTTAAGCCAAGAAAGAAAACGAAAAAATGATACAAGAAAGTGCTGGCCGCACTGCTGTACCATAAAAATTCTGCCTTTAAATCAGGCACAGAACTGAGACAGATTAGGTTTTCAGAAATGTTGCTCAATACCCTCAAAAAGCCAGTTACGTAGTTTGTTTAACTACAGTAGGCAAATCTCTTTCAGTAAGAGAATCATAAAGCAGGAAAAGTGGAAAAATAGCATTCCAAGTGCTGAAAGCATTTATACTGTCTATGTTACTTGATTTATCAGCTGCAACTTCAGTTCTTCCCCCTGAATGTCTCCCTTCTCTTCACACTAATTAAAAGCTGGAACAGAGCAAGACAAACCCTTGGTGCTACAAGCTGGTTCTGTGAACTGGGGGAGCTTGGCTCATGCCACAGTCACCAACAGTGGGGCTGCTGGAGATGCGCTTTCCTTCCCCAAAAGGGAAAGTGAGCTGTAATGGTTATTAAGGACTAACAGATGAAGTGGGAGGATTCTAAAGTCTTTGGTTCATCTGCAATAGCAACTGCCTCCAACCTTCTCTTCCCACAGGCATCAGCAAAAAATATCTGCCCTTGCCATCCTCCTCTCTGATATATCCTGCTTACCTACCCATCCAACTTCTTCACTCTATGTCATTTCATTAAAAAGTGACCCAACAGATAATTTATGACTGTAAATTATCTTCCAACCTTCACCCTGTCCTGTGTATTTATATTTTAAGCATGTTAAGAGTGGGGATTTTTGTGTTACTCACTGTAACACAACACACCAGAATACTGCCTTCAGTTGACCCAGCGGCATGCAGCAACAAACGCATTACAAACATTCTGTTAATTCTTCAGGTTTTGTCACAGTATAGGGAAAATGGACAGAGGTGACAGCGCCCATGAAATTACATGTAGTTCAAGTGTCAGCATTGTCACATCTAGAAACATAACAGGGACAATTCATATTCATTTCAGGACTGCCCAGAAACCGGTTTCAAGACCACGTACGCTGAAGAGCAAGCAAAAGAGGACATACGGAAGTTTCTGCTGCCCTTAAACAGCTATTTAAGTTCACCTTATACATCTTCAAAAACTCTTCACTTTGTTCTTTATGGTGGTGTAATAACTTTAAAATGCCTATGAGGTACTGCCACGCCATCAAGCCTGGAAGAGAAAAACTTAGATTTGCCTTGGTAAGTTTGGAGCTTTACAGATACATAAAGGACATTAATAGAGCACAAAGTGAGCTCTAAACCAAGCATTGTCACGCTTTAAATTCAGAACATGCATAATGTGGATGGATAGGTTATAGGCACTGCATATAAATCTAGTACAGTGAGCTAATACCATCAGCATAATCACTAGAGCAAAATGTTTTGTCACCTAAGAACAGACCCACGAGCAGCAAGTGTCCACACAAGTGCTGTTTAATTACAAGGCTTCCAAAGAGCTGGTTATGTCTTCCTGGAATAGGCAAATCAATAGCAAAATGATCATTGCCTCCTACCCTGGTTAAAGACTTAGCCTAGACCATGTCACACCACAGTTCTCCCCAGAACTCCTCACAACAGAAAAGAGCTGCAACCAAAACTACTGATATTCAAAAAATCATGCGTGTACACCATGAAAATTAGCTCTTAATAGAGGCTCATTTGTTAACGTTTGACTGTCACTTTGCCTGTTGTCACAACTTTCCACTAACATTAATTCCAGCAGTTTGGAAAACACTGGCAGTAGGTACCTTATATTCTAGAGAAAGTGTTTAGCAATTAAAACTAGCACAAAAAGCTGGGACTTGCACTTCAGCTTTTTTTGTTTGTTTTTTTTTTTTTTTAAGAAAACATCGAAGTCAATGAACTTGCATAAAAATGAACTTTATCCAAGTATGGCCCATTACCAACTGCCTTATCAGCCCGTATCTCAGACGTATTCTGACCCATAAGTAAGTGGTACTTCATTACACTAGATTACATTAAACTTGTGTCTTCCCTGCTTGCTCCGAATCAAATGATCATACTGGTTTTCCCAGAGCACTGCAAAAGGTGTTTTGAAAGATCCAAGGCATTTGAGTTTGCCTAATGTCTAAGTCAGGCTGCAGTCTCATTTACAGGCAATCATGGTCACTTGCTACAATTCAAAAAAAACCCAAAACTTCCTCAGCCCCTGGGAATTCAGATATATTTCCCAGAACCCCAAAGGTAAACCTAACCTACTCATGAAAGTAAGATACTGAGCAGCAAAAATGGAATTAGAGTAGCAAAGATCATAACTAGCTACTGCATGGGGTCAGGAAGCAGACACAGAGGTAATGCATGTACTCCTGTAATTATGTCCTACTGTTGTTCCTTGCCTTATTTTCCAGTAAATAAAACAGACAGATATTGCTTCTGTCCCACCTTTTCTATCACATTTTCAAAAGCTCCTGCCATTAAAACTGTTGGTGCACATACGCACGCAGACATCATCCCACCTAGCAGAGCAGCTTGTTCAGTAAAGAAATATACATATGCATTCTGAAAACAGGATTTTATTGGAGGCTTATCAAAAAAGTCTGAAATCTTATTCAGGCAAGGCACTTCAGACTTTAGTCCCTTTTCTTTTTAGCTTTGGGTTCTTGTGACAGCAGAGACAGTTCACTTTCTTCCACTTCATCACAGTGCTTTCTTTTCTTTTTCTTTGACTTTTTACGGTCACTTTGGTAACCACTGGAGTCACTGGTAGGCAAAATATGTTCCTGTTGCTCTTGCTTATGCTTTTTCTTTTTCTTCTTCTTGTTTTTATCCTCACATAATCCATTCATATTATCAACACTTTGCTCTTCTGCATTTTCCCTCCCAGTGTTATCCATCTCACCTAAAGGTTCCTCTGTGACATTATCTCCCCCAGAGTCATTCAAGCCATTTTCCTGGTGGTCAAGCTTCTGAATTTCATCCCCATTTGTACTGTCAGTCACTGTCTCAGATTGCCTGGGCTGCATGCTGTGAAGAAATATACAAAAGAAGCTGAAGTGGAGACATCTAAGTGCACCTCACACAGTGAAATGTCAAAATTAACTACAACACACTACTTACACCAAGTAGATAAAAGATAAGCATTTGCTAAAAACAACAACAAATGGACAACATGATACTCTAGTCACAGAAAATCATAATGCCAGTTTTAATACTTTCGGGGTAATTTCTACTACCCGACTAGCCTCCTTCTTAGCACAGAATCAATATTCTCTTTCAAGTCTTAGCCAAAATTTCTTCTCTACAATGCTGTACAGACCATTGTGATACTTCCTCTTTTCTTGTACTCCTTCATCCATTAATTCATAATTACACATTGTGTAGAAAAGCTTTTTCTTCCGCCAAGTTATTCACAAACACGCACAGCCAACGGCCTGTCCAACCATACATGAAACACTGCTGGTTCTATCAAGCAATTGCCTTGCTGAAGTCTATACAGTTAAAGATGATGCCAGAAAAGCCAAGAAAACAAAAATCCAAACAAAATCAAAAAACACAGCAGGTAACTTGCAACTGAGGGCACTGAAGAAAATGTCTAGGTAGATAAATATGGGAAGAATGCAGTTAAAAACTATGGAGGAGGAGATGTCTCCACAGGCACTGAGGACAAGATTGCTAAGTTTCATTGCAAGTTCACTGAATCAATATTAAGATTTTGACATTAGTAGTCATATTGTACATTTAATTAAAAACATAACCACACTGGTAGAAAACAATTGCTCAGCAAATGACAGATTAAAACAAAATATCTGAACGAATACTTAAAAGATATCATTATTAAAAGTTTTAGCAAGCTGCTCTAAAAAACTACACACATAAGTGAAAGGAGGCGGGTCATGCATCTTCTCCTATCATCTTTGATACTCTTACGTTTCAGCAAGCATTTAAGCCATGCACATATAACTACCTGTGGTCATGTAATGTGCGCGTGCGCGTACACACTGATGTGAGTGTTGTGTTGAGGAACTGGAGTGTTGTCACTTGAAAAGCCTATGCACATTCTCAAACACAGCTCCTCTAGACATTTGAGTATGCTATTTCAAACGTACCATCTATGCAATCAACAATTCATAGGTCAGCATGCTCACATTTTCAAAGCTCAAAAAAAAAAAAAAATCTACTTTTATTTTTCCAGAGGAAACTTCCACATGAGTCCTTAACATGAGAAAGTTTAGTTTAAGATAACTAACACAGGCTATGTACAGACATGGGTTTGTATAAAAATACAAAAGCTTAAAAGATTAAGACGGTAATTCAAACCATTTAGCTTGTAAAAAACCCAATAAAACAATTTACAATATTTTCTAGTAGGGCACAATACCTGCTTTTGGTGAGTTCTCCTCGAATGAAGAACACCCCAGCTGTATCAGAATCTAAGTGCAATACCTGAAATTTCAGTTCATCCCCGATTTTAAACCCCAGCTGTTGCCACTGTACAACTGACATCTGTTGAGGTTTAGGGATAGAAGCATTGAAGCATCCATGTATCAGGCAGCCAATATGACTAGGGGCCACTTTATTAATTACACCCTAAAAAAGAAAAAGCATGTCATGAAGCTATAGTAATGATTATCTCTTTAAACCCACACGATACATGTTTACTTTCCTATACGGACATTTTTCGACAAGTTTACGCACAAGTTATGAAGTCAGTTTATCTAGCAAATCCACTAACTCTTCTTTACTAAAATCAAAGTATCCCTATATACTCTTCATACAATTCCTCCCAAAATAGAACTCAACCTGTACTTTCAAGAAAAAGTAAGTCAAAACATGGGATTTAGCCATAATGAGTACCTGAATATAACAGGTTAACTCTTGCCCCAGAATTACAGCCATCAACTTTTTTTTTAAAGACATTTTAAGTCTGATTTAATGGCCTAAAACGGCCCTTATACTGGCACAACACTACTTAACAGCAGCTAAAAATATAGATGACGTAAAAAGTTTGAGAACTCCATTCAGTGGGTTTCTGATACATTCACATATCAAACGTTATTCATCTTTGTTTTCCCATTGTTTTCTGAGGGTTTTCCCATTCTCTTCATAGCAAGAGGGCACACTCATTTCTTAATCACATTTAGAAATACACAAGCGATGCCGCGAAAGGCGTGGCACGACGACAGATGTAAGGCAACTCTCAGCGTGTGTTTCGCAGAAGTACTGATGCAAGGGCATTAGCAAGCTTAAAGCTGTTCTGTGAGCAATACACTGAAAGGCAGGCTTCAGCCTGCTGTACTGCTCTGGCATACTAAGGAAATAAACTCATGAGAGCTTCCTAAACATTCCTGGCACTATTAAATAAAAACAAACACCCCTGTTTGAGAACTACCTGCTTTTCAGAAAGAAACATAACATAAATGGTATGCAAAATTATTATGTATTGTTTAATAATACGTAATCCTTAGAATATTTTAATAATACATAAGTATTGTATCTATTTAACAAATACAGGGGCACAGAGTACAGATATAGGAAAATAAAAACTACTACGACAAACTGCTAATAAACTACTCATACACGAAGAAACTACTAATATAAACTAAAATATAACTCCACTTAGGTCCAGTCCTCTGAGGATGATGGAGATAAGCCAAGCTTTGATTACTTAATAAAAATAAATGCTCCACGAGATGTCAACACGTCTACATACCACCAGTTTTTTCCCTTTTCTGGGGCTGAAGATGACGAAATCTGCCTCGATGTTCAGGTGGATGAACCCTTGGTCATCGTAGATGTCCCCCAGCTCACCCACCACCTTGATGTTGTCGTAAGCCAACGGCACGCCCTGAAAGCTGGAAGAAGGGGAGGCGGTACCGTTAGCTGTTAGGCCAGAGACCCGCACCACCGGGGCATGAGGCGCTCCCCCGGCCGCGGCGGGCCCAGACGGCGACACGGAG
>NW_010228767.1:0-37342 GCF_000690775.1 Eurypyga helias
AACAAACAAAAAACAACAAAAAAAATAATACCTGAAAAAGTTAGTCAAGGGCCTTTCTGTCAGATCAACTGTTTCTGTGGCAGGACTAACAGAAGCAGTGTATCAGGTTAGGAAGACACAGTCACGAAGTTAATGAAAATATAGGGGGAAGATAAATGTGTTTTGATACTATCCAAAGACCTAGTTGTCTCTGAAGAGTTTACTGCAGAAGTAAGTGCAGGACATAATTCAATTCCATGTAACTGCTGAAGGCAAGATTGAAGTCACCTAAATTAACACTAAATTTAGACTAATGTTCTGCAGAATTTGGATACCAACAGCTCAGACCACTGCTTCAAAATGGCAATTCTCTTGATATCCTCCTTATTGTCCATTGTCCATGTGTCTCAAGGGTCTGCCCCAAAGTTCCCTGTCCACATAAATGGGACCATTGCACATCTCTGCTGACACCCGTTAACATCAGCTTGATGCCCATGTCACCTTCAAGATCTATTGATATTTGGATTTGGGCACCAATGTCTCATTCCATCCAAGAGCCCAGAGAGCTTCTGGACTGTGGTGTTATACTTGCAGGAGCCCTCTGCCATGCACATATCCATATGGCAGACAGACCGCAGATGTTCAAACCCATGACAGTGATGAGGACTGTACCCAGAAATCAAGAATTTAACTTTTCCTGATGTGATGGGTTTTGAGTCTCTGACACATCCCTGTCCATCACGCTTCAAGGACCTGTCTCCAGAGGAGGCCACGAAGATGATCCAAGGGCTGGAGCACCTATTCTATGATGAAAGGTTGAGATAGTTGGGCTTGTTCAGCCTGGAGAAGAGAAGGCTCCGGGGCGACCTTATTGCAGCCTTCCAGTACCTGGAGGGGCTACAAGGAGGCTGGGGGGGACTTTTTACAAGGGCCTGTAGTGATAGGACAAGGGGGAAAGGGGTTAAATTGAAAGCAGGGAGATTTAGATTGGATATCAGGAAAAAATCCTTCACGGAGAGGGTGGGGAGGCACTGGAACAGGTTGCCCAGAGAAGCTGTGGATGCCCCATCCCTGGAAGTGTTCAAGGCCAGGCTGGATGAGGCTTTGAGCAGCCTGGTCTAGTGGAAGGTGTCCCTGCCCATGGCAGGGGGGTTGGAACTAGATGATCTTTAAGGTCCCTTCCAACCCAAATGATTGTATGATTCTGTGACATTCACTGCATTCCTCTGGATGCACAACTGGGAGTTCATTTGTGAGACCAGGAAAAGAACAGAGAAGTAATAACTTGCCTTTTCTCTGAGAAGAGCAGGCTGTGTTTCTGTCTTGGCTAATAAATCTTGTTGAGGAAGAGAGTAAAGGTAGATTTGATTTGTCCCTGAGCACTAATGTAGTAACAGTTTAGCAGTTAGAAAGTTCTGAACTGTGCACCTGTGTGTGAAAAGGACCTGCCAAACTTATCTTTCTTGTCATTAAGGATTGCTTCCATTGTGCAGACGTGTTTAAAAATGCCTCTCTCCATGCATTTGTTACGGGCTTTTCCGTCTGTCTTCTAGAATAGGAAAAAATGTCATTTGAATATAATGGAAAACCTACTCCCATGATTAAATGCAATGAAGAAACCATTAAATGCAATTATTTTCTAGCAAGAGGTCCATACATCTTTAAATCAATAGAGTTGCATTTGCTTGCTCTGATGAGCCAATGGCCCACCTATGGCTGGCAGAGGCCGGATCAGCTGGCTGGCTGCAGGAGTCCTGAAGTATGTATTATAAAAACATCAAAAAGAGCAAATCTGTCCTGTCAGCTGCTTGGAGAATAGATCCTGTGCTGGGCAGCACAGGAAGACTGCACCACAATCAATCTCCTACCTACCATCTCAGCCTAAGATGGTTCATATGTTTTTTGTGCCTGTGTAGTCTCACCATGGCCTGAATCTGGCCCTGATTCTGCCCTTGTCTGCCTCATCTCTTGGCTTTGTCATGTCATCTACCTGCATCCTTGTTATAATGTGGACATCTTCCCTTCTGCTCCCCGTTCAAAACACTCTGGCTTATGACATCCATTATCTCTTCCAACTGCTTATGCTGTTCACTGGCCTGTGGTGTATCCAGGAGAAACTAGTTGACAGTATTTCACAGCCTACATTTTTTCCCTCTTTTCTTTGCCTTCCCCATCTTCCTGTCCTCAGTCAGGCCTTGGCATCAGCTTGGTTGTTTGCTTTGTGCCTTCAGGTGAGCTCCTCTGTGCCTCCTCTGAAGTCTCCCCTTGCGTTAGGCAGGAAAACCCCACAGACAGCTCTGAAACTATTCTGTTATGATCCTCCTCTGAAATCCCTCCCTAAAACACCCGTTTGTAGTGTGAGCAGGGCTTAGTTCCTTCCTCTCCTGAAACCGGTGGCCTTATCACTTTGACCAGCAGCGTCTGCTCATTTCCTTGTTTCTTCCTTGCTGGCCTGTTTTCTCTCATCTTGCGTTTACCCCGTGAGCTGTGCAAGGCAGAGAGCTCCCCTTCGCCCTCTTTGAAGAGTGTTTGACTCCAGGAGGAGGAATGGTACAGAGCTACTGTCCAACTAAATTAATACCCTCCAGGCAGGCATTTGCTCTTTTTGTTAAGGCATAATCCATTTTCTTCCCTTGCCTCTCCATGTTATTTGTCATGCTCACTCCTATGAACAGAATACTCTCCTTATTACTATATGGCATGTACTTTTCCTCACCCTAATCCATAAAAGACCTCTACCTTTTCACAAGAGCCCTCTTAAACTCCTGCCTCCATGGGATTAACACTTCTTTTGCTGTGCATATTTTGTTTTTAAGCCCAGAAACTATCCCTGATAGCCTGACCTTTGCTGCAACTCATGCCAGGATAGCAATATTCCAGTCTGCTATGTTGAATGTCATCAAGGCCACTGGGCTGTTAGGAGACACACTCAGATTGGTCCAAAAAACCCAGAGAGAGAGTTACCAACTATTTCTCTTGGCTCTGGCAAAAATTTCTGCAGCTGTTGTTTTAAAATTAAATTTCCAGGCTGGATTTTTAAGTTTCATTTTTCAGCCTCCTTATCCCAATTATGTCTTCTTTAGTAAAATGAAATAACTCATTAAAACCTAAAGACTGCATTTATATTTTACAACTGCAGTCTGGTCACTTTTTGGCCATATTCTGTACCTTCAAGAGTATAATAATACTGTAATGAAAATAACTATTAATGATAGAATCCATTATTTGCAGAAGAGACAAAATGCAGAAGGTATAAAACATATAAAATCAAAAGTGAAGGCTTGAGCATAGCCCAGGACATTTCATAAGCTGAAAAATGAAGTCTTGGGCATAGCCAAAGACACTTCATAGGCTGGGACATAATTGACCTTGATTTCTTTATATTGGCTTTTTATCTCAAAGAAGCCAGATGACAAGTTGCCAAGTGATTTATCCTAAGTCATTAGGTTTCCCTGCCTTCCTCCTCCTCCTCCTCATGCCCTCCTGCCCTGCCTTTGGATTCTTTCCTTTTGATATTTGTAAATCTACACAATTTGGAAAGGCCAAAAAAGGCAGAGCACAGGCCTTTTGCACTCTGCAGCCAGCTGGCCTCCTTCTTACTGTTTATACACTGCAGTTGCACTCGGAACAGGGTCATCTTTGGTGTTAGACAAACCCATTTAAGAAGGTGTTTCTGCCCTTAAAGATTTGCATGGAGTAGATGAAGCATCTAAGAGAAGGAGGATAAACAACAGTGACTCATCCCGAGTCAGCGGGCAGGCAAAGGGCAGGCCCGAGAAAGAATTTATCTCTCAGTGATGCTTTAGTCACTCCTTTTCCCATGAGCTAGTGTCCTTTTTTTAGGACAAAGAATATTGTGGCTTAGAAATTGGGTGTTTCTCTAGCCCGACAATAGGCAGTCAGTCCATAAAGGACTACTGGCGTGGTCCAGTGCAGCTCATTAACCTTTCAATGTACCTGTATCCCTGGGGAGCAAAACTGCATTTTTAAGCTGGTGGTCAGATCTAGGTTTCCTGGGAAAAAAAGAAAAAAAAAAAAAAAAATTGAAACCAAAGGAAGAAATTCCAGCACCCCTTCTTATCCCCACCGATAGACCCCATTGCTATTCCTCCATCATGGCACTCATGCCTTGAGCACTGTGGATGTTGGGACCCTGGCACTCCCCACCCTTTGATCCTGACTGCCAGTTGGGGGCAGCTGGAGATGGCTTGCAATGCTGGCAGCTACATTTTTCATCCTCCTTGTGATAGGAAGAAAGGTGAGGAGTTCAGCACTCTCCCACACCTCCACTGACATCAGTGCTGTGTCAGCCCTGATGGTATTAGCACAATCTTTTAAACGCAGTTCATCTTATTACCATGGTGTGCATTCCCTGAAGGCCATGGACAACTGCTAAAGTCTGGAAGTGCGTGTGATGTCATGGAAGAAATATGAAACAGCAGCTGAACTGCTAGCTGCTACAAGGGCAAATTTTGGTTAATGCTTCCTATTAACTCCTAGTTCCTTCTGTCATCCTGCTGTCATGGTAGCGAGAGACTAAAGGAAATAGCGCTCTCATCTTCTGCTCAAAATTGCCATTTGCCAAGGATTTGCTAGAGGTCTAATTAAAGCAGAATAAATGTATTTTGCATTTCTCACCCAAGAGGGTAGTTTAGCTCATAATCAGTGGAATGAATACAGCATGTTTCTGACTGAATTTCCACTGCTAATGAAAAGGGATACTCTAAATGATGAAGACAAATGTACTTCAAATGAAGAATTAATACTTCTCGTAACAGCACAAATATGAAAATCCATATTCTTAGAACAAATGCTCTGCTACCATTAGGCACTTATGGGTCTAAATCTCCACGAGAATCTACATCTGGAATAGACAAATATTTATGCTGATATTTAGTACTTAGTACTACTGTGTCTTTAATTTATATTCCCCCATAATCATGTCAGAATGCCACTTTCTGTACTTTGTGCCGCAGCGTTTCCACTTTTAATGTCCCAGAAGCAGCTCTTCATGGGGAAACCCATTCTTCCAGCCAAAGAACAACTGTTCTCAAATCTCTGTGGTGCTTTCTTAAATACAAATAACAACATTAATACAGCCCAGAAGCTTCTCCATTGAACAATACACAACCAGCTTGTGAGAAATGTTTTCTTCACAGGGGACCTTATGTTCTTAAACAAGATGCATCAAGTGATTTTTGCAAACAAGTGGTTATGGAGGGAAAGCGTAGCTAGGCAGATATGTGGTTATGGAGGCTATCTATAAATGTGAGTTGCTTGAATGTCTTGTTTCTACAGACAGACGCAAACAAAAAAATATTTGTGAGACCACAGGCCTTACTAAGCAACAGTCTTGCTTGCTCGGGCTCCAGGGTCACTCAGCAGCGTGTGTCCTCTTGACAGCCTTTGCACTGGACTAGCCCTCTAAAGGGATGCAGGCTTACATCTGCAGATGTTCTTAAAGATGGGTGAGATGTTTAACCAGATTGCTCTCTCCCATTCTCTTTCCTGGAGCTCCCACAGCTTCCGCTTGATCACGCACTTGAAAGCACATTCTTGACACCCTCAACTCACCCTCCCTGCTTCTACCAGGCCAAAGGAGTAAGCAAAGCACACGTCTCCAATAACATGAAGAAACATGTCTCATCCTCTCCGAGGGGAAGCCTAAGCGTGGCCGCATAAAGCTTTCCCACAAAGCTAAATTGAAGGCCAATTTCAAAATTTAAGGTATGTTTCTGTAGGCTTCATTAGAAGAGTGGTGCAGGCTGTTGAAGGTGGCAACTGGTGGAGGATTAGGACACTCAGGTCAGAGACACACTGTAAAATACAAGATATATTTTCTTGCTAGATCTTGCTTTTGCAGTGATTTTCTGTCACTGTTGTGCAGTGAAATTTCAGTAGCGGTGGATTGGCGGTTGGAGTGTAAACTGGAAAGCTTCCTCTGTTCAAATCTCATTTTGTTGATGCAGGTGACTTGAAGAGGTCTCGGCGGTGCAGAAGTGTTTGTCACCTTTTGATTCACAGCTGCATTTAATGATAGTTCATCGTGGTGGACTCTATACCGTAATTTGTCTTAATCTCTCAGTCTACTTTTTAGAAACAGAGATAGCAATCAGCTTTGCCGAACTATTATGTCATCCTACAGGAGACCATTGTTTTAATACTTTAAATGTGTTATTCAAGGCTTGCCCCATCCTTGCCATACAGCCTGTAGCTGTCTGCCAGACTAACTTCATTTGCTTCCATTTAATAAAAAATATTTTAATAATTACTCCAAGTTAATTTTTTCTTTTTGTTTTTGCAGGTTTTCAATGAACTATTGCTGTTTGCCCATGAGAAAAGTAATTTGTGGTATCTTGATTCCTTGTGATAATGAAGATATTTGCTTACACAGTGAATAGCTGTTCCTTTGCCATTGAGTTTATGTTAACGTTCGTAGTATCAATTAAACAACATTTGAAGGTAAAATATGTGACAATAACTGGAAGGGCTGAAATAATTGCAAAGGTTAGGTCATAGTGATCAAGCTTCCAAATGCATTTTACAGACTGATGATGTGAAGTCTGCACGTAATTCTTCCTTCAGGTGTCAGAACTCATTTAGGCTTCAGACGCTGCCATAAAAGGCAATCAGATCTTCTTTTCCAATCTCCAGAATCATTTTAACACAAGTAATATAAACACAGTTGAATCATTTAAAGCCTTCTCCTACCGCCGTACAGCTGCTGAGGCAGTTAATTACAATATGTTCCCAGGATGAGAGGCTGAATAGGCAGTCACATTTCTGCGCTTCATTAAAATGAGCTTAGCAAAATTAGGCTGATAGGATAATGGGGATACCTTGTGCAGTTTCCACTATTCCTAGCAGCAAGGATTGTGCCAGATGTTGTGCTCTTTGTGTAAATGATATACCTTGTATTTCTTGACTAGGAGTAAGAAATGGGCACATGCTTTCATCTTACATCAAGCTGCTAAAGAGAATTATTTAAAGCCTTATAAATGAATGCAGCCTTTACTTGTGCAAAATAACAGTATATCTACTATCAAGCTTATCATTTAGTGCTGAGGAGAGCTAAGAAATTGGAATGTTTTTGTTAGGAAAGTATGGGAAAAGAGCCACTTCATGAGAACAGGTGCTTTACATAAAATATTTCGGTTTTGCACCTTCATCATTTCAAGTAGAAATGTTCTTTCTAAGTTTATGCAGCTCTTGTCTCTCACCTTCAAGGGTTATTAAGACTGGAAATTCAAATAATTTTCATAGCGTTGATTTGTCCATTGCTGATTCATTTACAGGTCAGGGCCCCAAAGGTAAGATTCATCTCATCTGTCTTTCTCTCTGAAAAACTGTCATCTAGTTAGCTACATTCAGTGTAAAATAATTAGGGGAACAAACGGCCCTTCAGGAAAATCTGTCTTAGGAGAGGAAACACCTTTGAGTACTGAAAGGGCTCCAAAACCAGCTTGAGACAAATCAGCTAAATGTGAGGCACCTATTGTCAGAAGAGGTGAATTCAGGCCAAAGAGGCCCAGTTTTTTAATCCATCCATTAATAAGCTTTACTTGATTAACAGAAAATTGTCAGATTCAGATAAAATGAAATTATTTATTGTTGTTTGGGTTTTTTTTGGGGGGTGGTGGTAGTGTTTTATGTTTCATGCTGTACCTCTTAGTTTCTGTTTTTCCTTTTCATGGCAACACATGAGGGACTTCAACACTCCCTAGCACCCTCCTCTTGCTTAGCCCTGAGCAGAACGAATATAGGAGTGCAGGTTATGCCTTACCAAGCCCCTTTAGCCATTTCTCTGGATGGATAACGAGAGGCCAGCATGTGTGGATCCAATGTATGAGGTTAGGGAAAAAAAAGTGCTATGTCCTGTTCCAGAAGCTGGTTTTTGTCCTCATCTCTGGGACATCTGCAACAAGCTAAGTAGAATCTACATTGGACACTTCCAAGACTCAAATAATGAAGAAGACAATTAAGTCTGGCTTCAGGTGACTCCTTCATCCTGGGGTGTTGCCCACTGGATATTGCAGACCAGGACCCTTTGCAGAGGGAGCATAATCTGCTGGGTACTTCACACATCACATCTGCAATTTTGGAGTTTTATGGTCAAATGCCAAGTCAGAAATAAGCCTTCAGTATCTGTTCCTTTACTAACCACACTGCAATGAAAATGACAAATAGTATGAGGCTATTATTTTTAAATGGCCATGGGGGGAACGTAGGTGTCCCTGTCTTTGCTGTTAGAAAGAGCTGTATTCTATAGATAAGTGAGTGAAGCAATTGCTGAGAAAAGTAAGACATTATTCTGCACACCATCCATCACATATATACCTATTATTTATGATATATGGATAAACCAGAAGGGTTTTAAAGTTTTTTTAGATGCACATTGTTCTACAGCAGTGGGGTGTTTGTTTTTATGAACAGACATACATGGAATTCCAGTGTGTGCAGGTTTATTGTATTCAGAATTGCTGAAAATAATTAGCCACAATACTAGTTTTCCTTCTGGACCTTAAGCAGCATGTTGAGAGCAATGGTGTTATTAAGAGTGATTTCAGAGCAGTAAATATAGCTATCTAATCATCTATAATGGCAGGCTAGACATCTACATTTGACTGAAATGAAAAAAATATAGCACTGCACGTTCTATTTCAGTGAAAATACACATACATCTATCCTGCATGCAGCAAATGTGATGTATAGAAAACATTTTCAAAACACATAATTCCTTCAGTGATCAGCTCCTAACTCTTACTCTTGGCTCTAAAGTATTCAAATCAAAACACTACATAAAAAATTGCATCTAATCTGTTATATATCTTGATCTACTAGAAAGTTGGAATACTTCAAATGTATTTTACATGGATATAAAACCCACTCTGGATCAAAGCCTGAGTCCTGGAAGACAAGATGACCCTCACTGATAGTTCAGCTGTTAAATCAATAAGGTCTTGGAGATCTTGTTGACATTCAGTGCTGGGTCCACAGCAAAAATGCAAGTCAGTAGGAGTGGAGCTGTGTTAGCAGATGGGACTGTTGCTCTCAGCTCTGGAGCATGCAACATTCATGCCCCCTGACAGCAAAGCATATGGTCTAATAAACATAAATGGGGGTCAACATTTAATACTCTGATCTTAAGGTATTTAGTATTCACCTAATGCCCTTCTGACAGAAAGCCTTATGGGACATATGTGACCAACACTTCCATACACCGTAAGTATAACCATTCATATTCTGCTTGGTATATACTATTTATACTTCAAATTCTTAGTTTGTGAAGACTGTAGCATTTAGCAACTTCTATGATGCTACATTTAGAGATGAGACCAGTAATAGAGAGAGGCGGCTGAGGCCGAGCTTGTCACAAGTTTTACAAATTTTGCAGATTTTACTGTCTTCAGAGAATCTCAGTGATACAGACTGACTGTGACCATCATCTGGGCTCCCGTGTGTTCAGTGCCATGCACTGGCCCACATCTCTTGGGGCAGGCACTGCAGGCCAGAGCTCACGGTCGTGGGAGGAGAACTGACCCTGCGCACCACAGCTGGTTTTGCTAAGGTATTTTAGTAGATTGTTTCTGCTAAGATATTTTAATAGATTAATTAACTTTTTAAAGGAAAATGGGACTATCAATCAGGTTAAATGGTTTGACTTCTGCATTGAACAGCAGTGTTAGATGAAATTCCTTAATGCCACTTTCCTGTTTCTAGGCAAGATCAAGTCTCTTTTCTCATTCACTAGTCATCTCCCATCTGCCCACAGCTTGGTTTTGACTCAGGATTGCTCATGGTGAGTTGCTGTTTCCCAGTCCAACCCCAAGGTATGGCTTGTGTTAAGTGCTTCCATGTGTTTTCTTACAGGGGCCTGAAGCAGGTGACTCTCTGTGACTGATGTGGCTCATCAATATCTGGTATTTCATTGTCCTGGATGTGGTTTACAAACTTCATCAGGGTCAGTGCAGATGCACTTATTGATGAACATCATCAGAAAAATATGAGGTGGCTGATAAAGGTGTCTTCTGGGGGTCAGGTAGCCCATGATTAATATTTTTAAATATGTTCATAATTTCTACTTACTTACTTTTCTAATAATCATATGACAGTAAGTTCTTACTTAAAGGACTTTCACTATGCAGGGTATGCAGTGAAAAGGGTGAACAGTGAACAGCTTAGGCTTGCTCCTGTAAGTAGATTTAACACTCTCTCTGTTTAAAAATAGACCAGGATTGTTAGTTCATATCTCTCTGGCTTTGCTGAGCTTGGAAAGTCTTTGGGTATTACTTTCCATCTGACAAGAACAGAGGTAAGAAAACATGTCTCTATTCAGTAAATCAACATCAGGCACATCTTTTCAGTGTGGTTGTATTTATTCTTCTATTTAACACCTTCAAGGCTGTATGACCAGACATCATAAATAATAAATGTGCTGTGAGGACACATTTAACACAGAGAACTGCCACTAGTTAAAAGAAAAATCACCAAAAAACCCCAAACGCAAACCCCCCAACCTCCAGTAATTAGAGCTGTTTTCTTATGTAATTAAACAAACCAGCTCATTAACATTAACCATACTACACCTTCTAATGACCCAGTTTATTTTAAACTACAGATCCAAGCAAATCTGATAAGGCTACAGTATCCTAATTATAAAATAATTCCCAATTTAAAGCCACCTTCTAGGCATTGGCTGCCACATCAAACCATGTCCCATTACAATTGGACTTACTCAGCAGAGCAGTGCAGCTCAACATGAAGGAATTGAGAGAGAGAACCTGCAAGCTTTTGACTCAATATGATCTTTATGGGAATTTGCTGAATTTATTTTAATTTAAATGTATCTAAGGACTAAAAAGCAAAACTATTAAGGAAAATGAACCCTTTCCTGTATGTACAGATTTTTCTCTCTCCCAAGGGCAGCATCTGGCAGATGGTACAATACGTCATGCTGGAATGCAGCTCATACCTATTTAAAAAGCAAGCTGTAGTTACACAGACAAAGCTTAGAGGATGATTTCTTTTGACACAGCATTTTGGTCCCAAGCACCACCCAGTTTTCTTGGCCCTCCCTGGCTTTAGCACTTCAGATAAGGAACCATAGACGCATTCCCAGTAGTTTTATCACGCACCTAGAAAGTGGCCATGCTTACACGATGGTGACTACCTCAGAGCAGTGAACTGCCTGTGCCCCAGGGTCCAGCCCAGGTGCCATGCAAAAGCAGTGTGACTCCCATCAACTCAGTGCTGGGCCTGACTCCTTCTGCTTGGTGCCACCCTAACACGGTCAAGGGGTTTTGTCCAACTCAAAGCACAGGCAGAGCATGTTCACGTCTTCACACAGCATACATTGAGTGGAGTCACTGGCTGCCACGCTGGGGTCTCTCCTTCCAGACACAGAATCATCGAATTGTTTGGGTTGGAAGGGGCCTGAAAGATCATCTAGTTCCAACCCCCCTGCCATGGGCAGGGACACCTTCCACTAGACCAGGTTGCTCAAAGCCTCATCCAGCCTGGCCTTGAACACTTCCAGGGATGGGGCATCCACAGCATCTCTGGGCAACCTGTTCCAGTGCTTCACCACCCTCTCCAGGAAGAATTTCTTCCTGATATCTAATCTAAACCTCCCCACTTTCAGTTTAAACCCATTTCCCCTTGTCCTGTCACTACAGGCCCTTGTAAAAAGTCCCCTCCCAGCTTCCTTGTAGCCCCTTCAGGTACTGGAAGGTGCTATAAGGTCTCCCCGGAGCCTTCTCTTCTCCAGGCTGAACAAGCCCAACTCTCTCAGCCTTTCATCACAGTAGAGGTGCTCCAGCCCTCTGAGCATCTTCGTGGCCTCCTCTGGACTCACTCCAACTGGTCAATATCCTTCTGATGTTGAGGGCTCCACAGCTGGATGCAGCACTCCAGGTGGGGTCTCACGAGAGCAGAGCAGAGGGGGAGAATCATCTCCCTCAGCCTGCTGGCCACACATCTTCAGTGCTTATCAGTGATCCTTGATAGGAGAGGATTTTGGGCTTAAATCCAATAAGCTCAAGTTATCTTAAAAGAGGAAGGTCATTTGCTGTGATCAGATGAGATGGCAGGCACTTGCCTTTCAGAAAAACTCCATTAAATGAAAATACAAATCTCTCATTAGTAAGGAATTTAGCTCAAGATGCTAAAAATCTACATCCTTGTATCGATTCTGGACACACTTAGTAGACAGTTTAATTTAAATGTTTACTGTATCTAATCTTTCATTATATACCTCTGGATGTTTCATAAACCAATTTACCTTAGCTATGGAAAGATCAAACAGTAGAGATGCAAACTATATATAACTTCTATGCAAGCGCATCAGAACATGACATTAATCTCTTTTCTAATTTCCTATGCTCCCATTTTTGTCATACAAGGTGACATCCCTCACAGCAACTGGGCGATTTATATTGTGGAGGGCAATTATTCTTAACCATCTTTAATATTGGTGCAATAGCTCATCCATTTTAAAGCAAACGATATATGCAAGATTATTTATTCAGGACAGGCATTGAATCATTTTTAAAAAGTCCTATTCCTGAATAAATACAGCATATATGTGTTTGTCTTTCTGGTATCAAGCAAGTTACATGTATCCATTACGAATATATGCCCCAGATAAATAGACTCTAAAATCTTACGGTGAAATACCTCTCTGAAACAGAATAAAGACTTGAAAAATGAAATTAAATGGAACTTAACCTCTTATTTCCACAATATAAAGATTGATATAAGTTCCATGACGTGATGTCTGAAAAGCAGAACCAACAAAATAATTATATGTCATCTCTTCTAGTCTAACAGTGTCAAGGATTTTTATGTGAACTTCATGAAGGGAAGTATTGTGGTTTATCCTTATCCATTTATCCATGGAGTAACAACTTTATGTATAATAATTAGCTGCACCAAAACCACTGTGGTTTTGATAGACTTGCAACTTTCTTTGTTATTTCTACCTAAATTGATAAAGGCTGCAATTGCCTTAAGTTTCTGTGTTGTTATGTCTGGAAATGAATGAGGTTAGGCTCTTCAACTACGGTCTGTTGACCAGAAGTTCTGTCAGATCTGTACGGGTTGACTGCTTTGCATGTAGAGAATCTAGTCTCCTAGGACTGCACATTATGTGTTGAGAGGGGACGAAAGATGGAAGTGTACTATTTCTTGGCTTTGAACTGACAAATGCTAACCACAAACACCATGTAACCCAGGGACATGAGAGGAAAATGAGGGAATTACACTGAAAGGTATGGGATGGTAAGAACAAGAGACTCTCTTTTCTTGAGACCTCACTGCAGCCTTCCAGTACCTGAAGGGGCTACGAGGAAGCTGGGGGGGACTTGTTACAAGGGCCTGTAGTGACAGGACAAGGGGTAACGGGTTTAAATTGAAAGTGGGGAGGTTTAGATTAGATAGCAGGAAGAAATTCTTCCCAGAGAGGGTGGTGAAGCACTGGAACAGGTTGCCCAGAGAAGCTGTGGATGCCCCATCCCTGGGAGCCTTCATGGCCAGGCTGGATGTGGCTTTGGGCAACCTGGTCTAGTGGAAGGTGTCCCTGGAAAATCCAAGTCTGTAGTTACCTGCCACTTCATTCTCTTCTAGATGTTCACAGATAGTTTGATTAATTTTTATGCTGTTTTTCTTCCTACTACCATGTGCTTGCACCAAGGATCCCCCCCAGTATAACAGCCTCTGTACTTTGAATTTCTCCATAGTGACAGCAGCAAAGAGCAGCTGCCAACATTGCTAAATTCAGGGCAGCTTTGAGCTTTTTTGTTTTATTTTCCCCCTTTGATTCATTTATTCTCATGACAATATTGCTTTCCATCTCCTTTCCCTCCCCACTAATTGCCTCCTTGTGGGTGAGCTGCCTGGTCTCTTCCAGGCTTTCACTTTGCAATGCCAGCAAGTCAATTTGCTATAGAGGGGCGGAGTTAAGCATTGCTCACACCTACTAAAATCAAATATAAGGCAGAAGTAGAGGGAAAGTTCAGAAAACACTGAGGAATTCTAGGATAGCACTGGAGGAGTGCCAAACACAAGCTGTTTTAAAAATTGTTGGTCTTGATTTTCTGTTAAAACGCTCATATTCAACTGTCTGCCTCAGATTAAACATGTATCTATTGAGAGAGCAGGGTCTGTTCATTTTGTCTATCTCATGCTGAAATCTAGCAAAACAGAAACCAGCAGTCTCAGAAGCCAAGCAAACTTCAGCTTGGCCTGATCCAAAACTCATGGAGGTCTATGGAGATTGTCATTATCTTCAGTGTGTTTTGAATCAGTTCTCCTTGAGACCAGCCATCATCAATCCCTGCTGTGATGAGGACAGGGAAAGAAACAATCAGAATAGAAATCCAACCTTCTACTGAAAAATCCCCTGGTCTTTATTTGTCAAATGTAGAAGAAGAAATAACTGCAAGTTTTTCTTCCATGGGAATTATCGAAATAACTTTTTGCTTTAAAAACTTGGGGTTCATGTTTTCTGGCATCACTTTTGTTTCTTTTACAGGAATTGCCTCAAATATAAAATTCATGCCTGAAGAAAGAAAAATCAATCAAATATAATAACTTATTCAATAGTATAGACTAGTGCTGCCAGTGAAAATTGATAAAGGAATAATCAGAGTACATTAGACCCCATCCTTTCCTGAATTACGTGAATGCAGCTCTTGATGTAGCAGAGGCAGTTTTGATATTTCAGATATATACAAAAAGCACAGGTCACAATCTCATCCCATATTAATTTTATGCCAGGGTAATTTCATACATCTAATGAGATCAGTTTGCATTTACACCCATGAGACAGACACAAGAAAAAGCTTCCACAAATCCTGTCTTGTTTTTAATAAATAAGGGGTAAAGTTATAATTTGGATATAGTATTTTTCATAAACATGATTATTTTCTTTTGGGGAAGAATCATTTACAATAGTATAAAAACAAATAATGGCCATTAAACAACGTTCATATATTATACTGTCAGCAAAATACTGACCTGAAGAAAAAAAAAAAAGTCCTAATAAAAATATTAATTCTAACGGGGTCAAGTAAATTAACTTTTTATTGTAAGAGCAGCCATCTAAAAGGGAGAGTTTTTACCCTGAACTATTTAACTTTCTTTTTCTTTTTTGTTTTGCAGTTTTTTTTCTTTAACCTATATTCAGTCTGCATCCTGCAGAAGGTCTCTCTGCTAATAAGGTTACTCGTTCAGCCCTTCTCACCTCCGGTAATTTGCCTAAATTACGGAAGGCAAATTAAGCCAGCTCAAAACAATGTTAACAGACTGGTGCTACCATCGTAATTAAATCACAGCAGATGCAAAGGGGTGATGGCGACTTGGTTGTAAATATATCAAGTAGTTCTGATGACAGTAATGCATTTTATTAGGGAAAACTTTCATAATTTTTTATGATCTAATGTGCATTTACCCTTTTCTTGCCCTTCAGCCACCAGGTAGGACATAAAGTAAATTGAATTCCTGTATGTTAATGTTTTTTTCCTAGTTAACTGGTATTAATATTATATGCTACATCATTTAGTGGTTGCTCTTGCACCTACAGTAGCTACTGTCAGTAAGGGAGAATCACTTTTTTTGGGAGGTGTTAGTGTCCTGCACTGTTACCTCAACAAGAGCTTCATGCAAGGGCACCCTCTTCTCACCTGGCTTGCAGGAGAGGTGCCTCAGGGTGAGGAATAGACTATGGCATTGCTGTGCTCCAGATTCTGGCCAGCAGGGAGCACACAATATGGTGTTCATACTTGCCATATGCTGTAGGTTTGTCACACATCCCCCATCTCTTGGGTCTTTATCAGGCCACCAGAGATGTTGATGCTTTTCACATTCCCACAGGACTCTGGGGTGTATTCAATTCTGATATCCTTCATTTTATTTCAGCTTGTGTTCCTGTGCCACCCTGTCTACACATCTCTACTTGTTTACACTTGAGAAAAAAAATCAGCTCAGATAAAAACAAGGCTCTTTTCCTTAAGTTGGAGCATCAATCAAACCAAGTAAGGGGAAATGAAGTGGAAATGGAATGTGACATCTCGGCAAAAGCCTTCTTTTGATATTTCTTGATATTGCTGGTTACAGGTAAAAGGGAAAACACAATTCCTTCATTACTCTCTGGTATGCGAAGTAATTGTTTTGGATAAGGGTGGTGGTTGAACATCTACATCCTGCAGCCTAACTGGGGGACAATGTTGTGATGTTAGCATAGCGCAAACCACAGAGGACAGCTTATCTGTTAGGAAAACATAATTAATAGACTTGTGTTCATCCAGACCTAATATTGCCCGTAAATTGTCCAACAAATTTTAATTATGTCAGAGAGGTTGCAAATAAAGACATGATTGGAATAGTGTAGACACCTTCCATTGCACTCCCTCTCCTATTACAATGCGGTGTGTGCCTGCTAACTTGTCCGTATATCATATCTGTTGACTGGATTAAATATGAAGTACCTAAACTGTACCCTGTTAATTAGCTGTTTAGTGTTATCCATGGAGAAGAATAGCCCTACTGCCTCTGAGGTTTGATCTGCTGAAATGAAGGTCTGGGTGGCGTACGGCTGTAGAATAGGTGCATGAAGACATCCTAGGTAGCAGTGCACTTTGTATCATAATATCTTTTCCTGGCACCTGATGATAGTAACTTGCATCAGAAAAAGATATTTCTCAGAATAAATAAAGAAGGTGTTTCAGTCACAGGTGACATCTGAACTCTCAGCTCAGCAATTATGAACTTCAATGACCTACAAAGCATTTTTATTTCTTTCCTTTTATTGCCAAACAAAGCAACTTCTCCCCTGGAACAAATGACGCCTTTGCCAGTCTAAACTAGGGGTTTATACAGATTAAGCTAACCTTTGGCAGGTTGTCCTTTCCAAACCCTTTACAAATCCTCTCTCTCCATTTAGTGAGATAATTCTTGGATGCTCTTTTCAGACATAAGTCAAAACAATCAACCCTCCAGAGTGTAACAGTCTGTGCTTCATGTAGGGGATCCCTGCATGATGATTACACAACAACAGCGCGAGGCAGCTAGCCGTGTCTGGAGGAGCATATTACACCTTGCAGAGTATGTTACCCTCAGGTCCATCACTGATCTTAGTTTCCATAGTATCTTGGTGGGCTAGAAGACCCCATCTTTTCTTAACATATGATCATCTGAAACCCATTAACCACATGTAAATTACTTCCCTCAGCTTGGGAGGTCCTCTTCTTTATTTATGAGCTTTGCAGTTCTCCTGGCTAAGCAGGCAAAGGCTGGTGACTGCACAGTCCCAGTTAGTGGCTTCTAATGCTGCCACCCACTACATCTTTTTGCCTAAGCAAGTGCCTGACTGTCCACTGATCTTCAAGCTGCTCTGTGATACCTATTTGCTATTCCAAACAATCTGGGTTAATATAGAACATAAATTCACATAAAGGATATTTTTCGTTGTAGGTGCAATAATATCTGCAGTGTGCTTCTTTTTGTGTGGCTTAAGCATTAGAAATGAAAAACAAACAAAACATAGCAGAATACTGTGAGATCAGTGCAAGTGTCTACCTTCATTCCTGTCGATCTGATGGGCATTGAAATAAACAGTTCAGAAAAGGGATTTTGTTGGTTTTGATTTGGTTTTTTGGGGGTTTGTTTTATTTCTGGTGTGTGGCACAACAGCAAAAATGGGGTATTGTTTAACCACTTTTCTGCACCATTTAGAATTTGAGAATAGATCTCAAATTTTTTTAGAATAGATCTAGATCCAAAGATGGTGATCTATGTTACTAACAAGTGATCAGTTAAAACCGGGCGTCTAGTTTTGAACTTCGCGTTTGGACGAACTGCAGTATTCCATGTCGAAACCATTCAGTAGAACACCTTCCATCTCTGGCCTCAGCTCTTTTCTCCTACCAGATGAAGGAGGTTTTTTATGTTGCTGAGTGAAAGCAAAATTCACTAGTCACTAGAGTGCCCTGAAAAACTGAGAAACAAAGTGATGATTACCAGTTTCTCTACAATACCAAATTGCTTCTGTTTTGAATATTTCCCAGGAAGCATATTATTTTTCCAGGTCCCTCAAATAAAGCCAACAATTCCAGAGAGGGTGGCAATACTTATATTTATTATCTGACAAACCTTATGTAGCAAAAGATTACATCTCTCTATATTTTTTAGCTGTTATGTGGGAGCTGATGCCATCAGAAATGAAATAACCAACTTCTGAGAATGCTTCCTTTTGGTTTATTACCTCATTTTGTTTTATGAATGCAGCCCCCATAGACTTATGTTTTTATTCTGGCTTTCCATGTTGCTGTGCCTGGTACTTCAGCTAGTTGTGTCATCATTTACACTATAAAACACAGGGGCTCTATCTGGACGTAAAAATAACCGCATATGAAATTTGTGAACCTCCACAAAATGAATTTGAAATAACAACAATAATAAAAAGTTTCACGCATTTAGAAACAAATCATTTTTCCCTTTTTGGAATGTAAAAAAAAGAAAACTTAAAAATGAAAGAGGATAAAATCCCACCCTTGCCTCAGTTGCAGACCCTCTCTATAATCAAAGGAGTGAACTTCCATGGGCAGAGAAAGCCCATATGGAGACATGTGCAAGCTTATGCTCCATCCAAAACCACCCTGTCAGCGTAAGGAGGACACTGCAGGAGAAAAGAGCTGGGGAAGTGACCTCTTATGCCAATTCCTATCTGACACACAATCTCACAAGCCAGGGGGAATGAATGCATGTGAGTTTGGGAGGAAAGAGGAAGGATGAAAGAGAAAAATATAATTTTCCCTGAGTAAAGTGCAAGTTTCCTCAATATATGTCTCCTTCCCCTCCTCCCAAGATCACAAAAGTCTGTCAGATCTTTCATGAACCTCATTTGATTCCCAGCAGTCCTCCATGCCTTTTCCTCTGGAGGCCTAGCACTTACACACATATTCCAGTTTTCATTTGCTGGGTCTGTGCCTTCTATTTTTCAAAGCTAATAGACAAGTCTGATGTTTTTTACTATTTTATATTCTGGAGAAGTTTTCCAGCAAAAACCTTGTGAAAAATTGCAGTATACAGCTTTAACTCACACGCTGCAGGTTGCCCCATGGAATTGGAGCCCTCTGATTTTCTTCATTTGCGTGAGCAGAACATGCTCCACGTCAGGCAGAGATGTCAAACGCACTCAGAGAAAAAGGACAATTACAGTTTTTAGCCATGGTCTGTAGTCTTCATCTGTAAAGTTTGAGCCTCATATTATGCCCAATAAACAGCATCTCTTTAAACTAAATATAGACCACTTGCTCATGCAAATTGCATTATCCCGAGTGGAGCATACCATTACAGTAATTGCATTTACAAAAGATGTGAGCACGCCTAAGCCTTTTGGGAAAACTTTTTTTCCTCCACCTACATTAATCTTAAGATTCATGACTCCATTGAGATGAAGGGCTTGTTCACACCTCAGGCTCCCTGCGACAGCCCTCCGTCAATTCAGGTTGGAGAGCTGCCCTGGGAAGCAGGAGGAGGAGTGGGCATCCGCCCGTGATTCTCCAGATGGTGCTTCTGGTGTGGATGTTCACATCTGAGTGGTAAGTGACTGTAACATTCCCTCAAGTAAAATGGGAACATTTTACACCTCCTTTGTTCTGAAAGTAATTGTGTAAGAAGAATGACAGCATCAATATGAAGTTAAAAAAAGGAAGTAAAAAAAAAAAGAGTTGTTACTCTTCGGAAGAAAATGCATAAGGAGGTGAATAAGGATACAAAGCAAGCTGAGATTATGGCTTGTCCCACCACCTTTCTACTGATACTTATTTTTGAGAATTAAAAATCTGTTTGCAAATGCAAGTAGTTACATAGGAAAAAAAATCACCTCATAAACTACTTTACTGGCCCCAGACCTTTCTGGTGTGAAAAATACCAACCAACCAGTAAAAGGGAGGATGGGAGTTCAGGTTTAAAGGAAGAAAATACCCCATAAACAAGAAGGTATTTTTGGTGTGTAAGATATAAAGTGATGTATGGAATTTAGACACAAGTTCAGCACTTAGACTCCATGGCTTATTCCAGAGCTGTGATGAAGATGTGATGGCCCAAAAAAGCCAGATCTAAGAAGTTCTGTCTCATCTTAGAGATAAAACTGTTATTCCAGTAAATGGTGCCTTAGATAAGAGAAGCTCGGGAAAAAGGAGAGGGACAGTTGAATAACCTACACCAGACTGCTATAACTGCATATAGAGAGGGTCTGCTAAGGCATTTTCAACAGAAGAAAATGGACAGCTGTGTCTGATAGAAATTTCTTTGCTCTCGTGTGGGGAGAAAAACTTCCACAAAGGGGGACATGACCACATCCAGGCAGCTCTTCAGCCCTCTGCTCCTACCGCCGTGTCAAAGGGAGCACAAGGCACCTTCTAGATAGCAGAATCCATTAGGAACTATTAAGGCCAAGAGCAGACTTGCAGATATTCATAAGAATTAAATAAAAGCATGAAGCTTGTTGCATCGAAAGCCGAACAAGTTCTTAAGCAGTCTGCAGCTTGATGGCACATTCCCTGAGTGATGGGAGACACTGCTAGTCAGAGAGAGAGATCGAAAATATGCTAATGGCTCTTGCAGGAGGTAAGGACAGAAAGAAGGGATGTTTGCAGAGAGTAAATCTCTCTCTAGGGGGCAGATGAGCAAATCAGATCGATTGTGAAGCTCTGAGGCAGTAAATGCTCACAGGTGGTGGATGGAATAGTAAGCAGGCAGGAAAACCATCTCCTAGGTGGGTGCAAGGAGCCCTGTGCTGGGCTGTCAGGGCAGCATCAGCGTGGCACTGTTAGCAACTGCAGAGGATGAGGGAAGAGACCTGTCTTCTGCAGGGCTGGTGGGACCAGCCAGGTCACCAGGGATGGGATGTTACTCGGCTGTAGTTGGCGACGGGGATTTGCAGCTCTGACTGTGGGATAAGGTGTTGGGACTGCTGCTGCAGTAGCATAGCAAATCAGCATTAAGAGCTGTCAAGAGGACACTGTTATTAATGTAAAGCTGCTCTTAATCAGTTCAAGGAAACTGCAAAATTAGCCTCCCCTAGGAGAGCGGATGAACAAATGTGACACAGAGAACAAGAAGAGGATTGTTTGGTCAAGTCAGTATGGAAAACTTGAGCTAGAAACCTTGCGATTTCAGTCCCAAGATGGGAAAGCCATACATTTAAATATATTTGTATCTGCCTTTCCCTCTGAGTCCCCACATGTCCCTTTCCTCCCAAACTCTCACTGGCAGCACTGGCACTTGGAGAAAATACAAGCACAGTCCATCTGTGTCCATATCAAAGAGACATTTACCGTGGGCTTCAGGGGCAGAAGGGTCAAACCAAGCCTTCCTCTGTGCTGTCCACATGGCCAGACCCGAGGCAGGGTCTTTCTGCTTGTCCAGGTGTGTGAGTACTGGCAAGGCACAGAAAGCAGGATGAACAGCAGTGAAGGGTAGGGTATGGCAGAGAGAGACCCTCTGTGTGGATGACCTTTAGGACTGACTATATACAAGGAGCAGGCAGAGAAGAAGAGGAAGAATGAGTAGAGAACCTGCTGCTGCATGCAGTGTGATTTGGTCCCAGGGTAGAGAGGGAGGGATGGATTTGCTGATGTTGTAAAGAAACATGACAAGTGAATATCAGCTGGTCAGAGGCTTAGGGGGAAGTGCGAGTGCAGTAGCAGACATCCTCCTTAGCCTCATTAAACCAGAAAGCTCCAAGCTCTGTGGCATAGGTGTGCTGCAGCATTGCTGCTGTCTATAGCTCTGGGGTGGCTTTTTGCTAGTCAGGTGGAGAAGCTTGGAAAGTGGAGAGTGGGAAGGTCAGCTCATCCCAGGCTAGCTCATCTCCTGGAGCAGCTGCCCAGGATGCAGGACTCCCTTGGCCTCGCAGGACCTGGGGACCAAGAGCACCTCTCCAGCTGCCCACAGCAGACATCTGCAGGCAGTTTCCTGCGGCTGCGAGGGTGCAATGCACTTGGGAACTAGCACTCTGGATGGGGCTCTCCCCTGGTGCAGTGAAACACAAGACCGCCCTGCATCTGACATGCTCCGGGCCCTCTAGACATTAATTTCTCTGCAAAGACCCATATATCCCTACCTCAGAGTCCTCTGTGCAGCCAGACCAGCAAAAAGAGTTCATAAATGCACCAGTTATAAACTCAGGTCAGACTGTGCCAGTACCCAAGCAGTTTCAGAGTGAGTTGTAGGTGTGCAATCTAAAGATTCAAATACACTGTCTACTTAATTTCAAGCAAATCTTTCTCTCCAGGACATAAAACACTAAATAAAAGCTGCCGTAATGCCTAGGGCATTCAGTTTCTCTGATGGTATAAAGCAGACCAGCCTCTTAGGGATTTTTCTAATTGACAGAAGGTGATAAAATGGAGAGCAGTGAGAGAGGAAGTGCCCTCGGTGTTAAATACTTAAAGCTGGTTTGTGCCATTGTGAGTAAATGGAATCAATGCTCTGTATCATTATTTAAACACTATAATTACATTTGGAAATTCAGGTGCTTAATGTTCCCTCTGGCCTGCAGCCAGAAAAAATTACAGGCAAAGGAGAGGGGGCCAATAAACCAGGAAGGCAGCTCAGGTGTGCTGGAGATCAGGGGAGAAATTGGTTCCAGGGTACTAATTGAAATCAGTGGACTTAAAATGAGGCCAAATTGATCTCAGGGAGCTAAGTGAGGTTTGCTCTCATTTTGTGTTGGTTCAGGGAGATATTTTCTGGTAATGTGTCTCCACCTTGGGTCATTTCTTTGTCATATCTGTTGAAATGGCTGTGGTGCTACCTTGAGGAGGATTTTGCAGTTCTGTTTCCCTTGAAAGGCTGCTGTTCTGCATAGCCTCACCCAAAACACAGCTACTCTAAAAACATCCTTAAACATTTGCAAGCAGAAGAGAGACAGGGTCTGCTGTTTCCAGTAAGGGAGCCCCACTCCCAGAGAAGAATCTAATCTTGACCCTGAACAGGTCTTGATCCTGTCACTGCTCTTAGGTGGCCCTTGAGCACTCTTCTGCATGTACTCCACCAAGAGACAACAATGATGCTCTCTTTGGCACCTCTGAACATCAATTTTTCTGTGGTTCTGAGGTAAATATTTAGATAAGGGCCATGGAGAGTGCCTGACATGTTCTTAGCCCAGTGCTTATGGCTTAGAAATTAGCAGACTTGTTCTAAATTGTACTATACTAATTGAACCAATTTTTGTGTGTTCTTTAGGTGAATGTATCCATAACAACAGGCTAAATAGGAAGCATTATGTCACCTTCTCTGGATAATGCCTTCTGGGTTAACATATTTTCCTACACAGCACAAATATTTGGTTCATGTTCCCATTTTTAGTGTGATAGAGTGGGGGGCATGATGCTAATCATAGAATGGTTAGGGTTGGAAGGGGCCTTAAAGATCATCTAGTTCCAATCCCCCTGCCATGGGCAGAGACACCTTCCACTAGACCAGGTTGCTCAAAGCCACATCCAGCCTGGCCTTGAGCACTTCCAGGGATGGGGCATCCACAGCTTCTCTGGGCAACCTGTTCCAGTGCCTCACCACCCTGTCCGTGAAGAACTTCTTCCTGATATCTAATCTAAACCTCCCCGCTTTCAGTTTAAACCCATTACCCCTTGTCCTGTCACTACAGACCCTTGTAAAAAGTCCCCCCCAGCTTCCTTGTAGCCCCCTTCAGGTACTGGAAGGCTGCAGTAAGGTCTCCCCAGAGCCTTCTCTTCTCCAGGCTGAACAAGCCCAATTCTTTCAGCCTTTCATCATAGCAGAGGTGCTCCAGCCCTCAGATCATCTTCATGGCCTTCCTCTGGACTCGCTCCAACTGGTCTATATCCTTTGTTATGTTGAGGGCTCCACAGCTGGACGCAGCACTCCAGGTGGGGTCTCACCAGAGCAGAGTACAGGGGCAGAATCCCCTCCCTCGACCTGCTGGCCACACTTCTCTGGATACAGCCCAGGATACGGTTGGCTTTCTGGGCTGCCAGCGCACACTGCCGGCTCATGTTCAGCTTTTCATCTACCAGTACCCCCAAGTCCTTCTCCTCAGGGCTGCTCTCTAATATTTCTGTCTCCATGAGCTACAGAGGATAATTTAATTTTAGTTATCCCCAGGTAGCCTAATAGATGTCTTCAAATCAAGAATGGAAAATTTCCTGGAAATTACTGTTCAGGCAACTTACTGAGATCAGCATAGATGTAAAAGAGGGAAAGATGCCTGATAGTAGGATAAGGTCAAACTGACTGATCAAACAGTCCTCAACTGTGAGAATCTATAAATCATTAGTGCAAAAGGTTTTTTCAGCCACTGAATTTGTGATGCTATGCTGGATTTACTTTTTTAATTTCAAGATTAATAGCTAAAGATAATTGGTGCCAAGATTTTAAAAACAAACTTCATCTTATGTGTAACACCAGGACAGCAAATTATCCAATCATATTTATGCTACTTGTGGCAAAACCCTGCTTCCCATTGCTTGAAAAATAATACTGTGAAGCAAGACTTGTGAGGGACTTTCTTATTGGCATCTAACAAATTTTAAGGTCAAGCTCAGTAGTTTGTCATTGACAAGGCCTTTAGTCATTTTGAAGAATTGGAAATATAGGGAAATGGGTGGTTTTCAATGCCTTGTCCTACCAGCGTTGCATTCGGAGAGATAAGTGTCCTTATCCAAGTTGCATTTTTCTTAGCATATTTTAACAGGTATATCTGTCTTTGGCAATCCACTCTAGGGAGAAAGAAAATAAAGATCAAAGAAAATTACAATGTGAATTGCAGAAAGATGCCTTCAAGCAGTTTCTATAAAGATGAGATGGCCTACTAGAGATGATCTTTAGAGCAGTTTCCATGATACGTGCAAATAACCTTAATGCAAAACTATGCCCGAGTCTCCTTTGGATTTTCCTTTATCTAAAATAAGCACCATAAGAAGCTCATTTCAACCACGACCTTACTTCACAAACAGTGCCACTGAAATCAGCAACAAGGATGGCAAAGTCAGTCCCTGGGTAATGGTGCTGTTCAAGAGGATTTCAGTTTTGCAAGATGCTCAGCAGATCCTGCAGAACTGACATGGACTTGGGGACAATTAAAAGTTTGCAGGATCAAACTGATAATTATCAGGCTTGTATTAGTGTTACCTCCTGGGTATGAAACTTATATTTCAAGTTTTGATCTCATAAGTTATTTCTCTAAATTTTTCTCATTGCATCTTCTTGAAATAAAGTTATCAAATAACTTTGACATGCAGATAAATGAATGCCTCACAGTTTATTGGAGGCGATAATAATGACTTTTTGGGCATACTAATTAATTCAGTGATTCTTTTACATTGTTCAGGCTTGAGCAAATAAAACCACCCAGATTTGCAGGTATGTCTTCCAGTTTGTTTAAATATATACATATATTATATAGATGAATACAGTTATTTTTATATCATAAGATGATCATTCTTGTGTCGCTGTAGTGCAGCCTAAACAAAAGACATTACTTAGATGTGTATCTCTCATCCTTACAGTGGAGGTGTCACCAGTAGATTTCAGGTAAAACCCGTAGATGCTGAACGCCTTGGGGCAGCCAACAGCCTGCTCTTGCTATGTAGTAGAAAACATCAGCTTTACAAAAACTGTTCTGTTTTGTGCTTATGTTTGTATAAAAGAGAAATAAAAGTAAGGCTTTTTGTCTTTTATAGTAACACTTACACATGTGATTGGTCAGATGAAGAGATTAAGGTTTTTGATAAGTAGGAGAGGCAGATACATGGTGGAGTGTCCCATTCTCAAATGTGGTGGGCTCTGAGAGACCTTATCTTGAGCTGTCTCAAAGCTTGCTGACAAAGTTGTGAAACTTCCTGGTGGCTTGGCTTTCAGTGATTTGGAAGCAGGGATTGTGTCTTAATCTCACTCTGGGTCTAACAATGAATTTCCCCCTTCCCGGGATAACCAGGCCAGGACATGGGCATATAGCAGTTGCCTGTGAAGGTAAAAGCCTGTAAAGTGGCCACCTAGGATCAGTGCCTTCCATGCTACAGAGGTTCCCAGCAGTGGTGACTGTGATAAGTGAGACTTCCTCAACCTGCGCCATCAAACAATATTGACTTCACGGCATCTGCAGTTAAAAACTTGCTGATGCGCACATTGATCTGCCAGGCAGTTTGAGATTTCAGATGTTTTGGTCTGAAACCTTTGGGACCACAAACCTATGAATTAGATCATTCATCTGGGAGGGAGGAGAGCTGGTTTCTTTAAAGGGAACAACCTTTTAGAAAATAATGTGAATGGGAATTAGCAGGCTTGGGAAATAGCAGACTCTAGACTATGTCACTGCCAGTTTACTTCTGTATTTGCAGATAAACAGTACAAAAACTGCCTCAAGTTGTGGCTACTCTTCTGAAAAGGGTTTTAAGATGACACTTTATTTTTAGAAGAGGATCCTAAAATGAATCAATATTTTTGGCGAGATCCATGGTGGGGGAAGGCTAAACAACTGTCCTAGCCTGGCACAGACACATGGGGCTGCATTTGCTCTGTGTATAGAGAGCTTCCATCTCCAGACCCTGCTGTCTGGCACATTTCACATACATTAATTCCACAGAAAAAACCAGAACATGAATTTTGTTTTTTATAAAGCAGATGTCTAATTAGCTATTGGCTGCTATTTTTCTCATAGACATGCTTTTGGGAGATTAATGATAATGAAAAATTGCTGAATCCACTTTATCCCAAAGAACATTCATTCCAATACTTCAGATCCAGCGCCATAACCCACAACATACTGTTGGATGCTCTACTGCTTTCAAGCATAATCCCCATCTCTATGCTGGGGGAAGGGAGGGGTTGTTTGTTTTTGTACAGCCATTTCTGACTTGATTCATGTGTAATTTACGGAGTGCTTTCAACTGTTCAGTTAGCTTGCTTTCTGTGCATATTCCACAAGGCGAACAGAGTTTATAAGTCAGTTATACAAACTTTGAAGAGCTGTACTTTTTCGAATTGTTTGATGGATTACACGTATTTGTATAATAAGACGTGGTGCACACACTGTCACAGACCATGCTTAATGGATTGGAAGTAGGAAGATTATAATACCACTGTGAACATAAGCATCCGCTGTGTTTGCAGGCTACTAGTCAGAAAAATCAACTGAACCAAAACATATGCTGCCAAAATGGAAAGTTGTCTGCTGACAGGAGGCCACCGTATCACAGCAGGAAGAAAGGAGGCCCTGTACTGTACATCACATGGTGATGGAGGCAGGTAGCCCAAAGATCTCCCTCTGTAGAAATTTCCTTGAGCTGAACTGTCTTCCTGCAGAGCTCCAGTTCACTCTCTGTCTCAATTACTTTCATTCAGTCCATTTCTGCCTCTGCCAGAGACCTTTCTTCTCTGAAAACCCAGGGATGAAAATTCGGTCTCCATTAAAACAGGAAATTTAAGGGAGATGGCCCAGAAAGTGGCTTGACACCTCAATTTTAGCTCCCTTTGGCTGCAACCTTCACATCAGTTTTCATCATAATTTTAAAAAAATCTTACAGCCCTAACCTTATGGCCTTCCAGAATGTGGATAAAAATTCTTCCTATCACACTATCTCAAATTTCTCTGTAATTCAATTGCGCTATTGAAATAGAAACTCAGATGTTAATTGCACTGCGCTATCTGAGTCTAGAAGAAAATTCTTTTTCTTAACAAGTTCTGGCTATTTGATCTCTGCAAGAAAAGCGATGAAACCCCACTATCTCAGCGGTGATGGTAGATCACTCTACCAAAAGGGCATGTCTTCAGTAGAATTATTTTTATGAACACTTTCAACTGTTGTCCCATATGTTGAGCACACTTGGGAAAGGCTTGGCTATGCAATGGGGCTTTTCATGCCGGATGAAATGGCAGATCTCTTAGGAGTGAATTATTCATACTGATGTTGTGACCTTTTATTAATATACTCAGTTTCAAAAATAAACTTTAATCCTTTTTAATAAGTCTCCTTTGCTTTTTCTGAACATCTTTTTCGTCTAACTCAGTAACAGAAAGATCCTAAAACTTGAATGTAAATTCCTGAGAAGAATTTTTTTTTTTTTTAATCATTCCCCAACCTTTTTGCTCAGGAAATTAAGAAAAGTTCCTATATTCCTTTCACAAAACACACCAGTAATTTCCCCTTCCATGGAAGAAAGTCACTGTAGCCCTGTTAATTAAAATTCCTACCATATCCTAATAATTATATGCCAATTTCCCTTCCTTTAGGGAAATTATTACCCGATTCCTGTATCATAAAACAAGAAATGTAAGGTATAATAATAATGATTTATTTTTACAGCTATTTCCCCTCTCATACAACTGAGTTCTGTTTCATTCCCAAATTTCTCAGCTTTTTAATATTAAAAAGCTCTTACATTCTCATTAGTAAAAAATAGAACTTTAAATTTCAGCCTCTTTTAAGAGTATTGCATTTTTCAAATTTAAGGATTATCTCAGTATCATGATTTCTAGCCCAAATTTGGATTACTTGTAGGCTTCTGAATGCAACACAAACTTTGCTTACATGCCTTTTTTTTTTTTTCTTGCATTTGCATTTGCAAACAATGGCTTTGTAAATCACCTCCTCATCCCCACTGCACAGAGAATTTTTTAAATGATTACCAATAGATCTTGGGTTTCATCTAATTAAACCATACTCAACTAATGGATGTCTTTCTGTTTCATCTTCCCTTGCATAACAATATTCTGGTTTTTACTAGGCTTTCTGGGTCACCTTCCCTCAATACTCATAAAATCCTGCAAAACTTCTGGAAAAAATAGTTGGAGAATTTATCCTGGGAGTCCTAGTTCGTTATTTCAGATCAGGTCTGATCCCATGCCCAGTGCAGTCAGTAGAATAATGCCTCATGATTTTTTTATTAAACCTTTTGATTAAACCTGGTGCATCCAACTCAGTTGTTCTCAAACCCCTCAGATCAAGATCTCCTCTTTCTTCTCTTCAATAGCTTAAGCATGGGTAAGGGCCAAAAGAAAAGCTCTTTACGTGACTGCTACAGGATAGAGATCTTTCAGTGAGACAGAAGAGAGGAAGAGAAACTCGAAGTTATATAGGTCAGAGATAAAGACCAGGAGAGTGTGCTTCTTTCCCTCTGTGAATGCACCCTGCCCCTTGCCATAGAGTCTACCTTCTCAAATCTCAAATTGAGGGTCAAGACTTGACTTTGCTCATATCTTCTTCTTGGATATCACTAAATCACTCAGGTGAAACAAAGACCTTCCCACCCTCTTGAGACGTGAATGCACACACATCAGACATCTCAAGTCCTTTGAGACACAATCTGTGATCAAGAGCAATTGTTCAACCTCTTTCTTACTTTTATAAATGAAAGTGGTTAAATGCATAGGCCTTTCCACCCATCCTCACAGCCTGAATTTAAATACAGATTTTGTGGCTGTCTGGAAAGAGAGCATCATCATTTCTTAGGGACCTATTCTAGTCACAACTCTTGCTGCATCTTACTGAAGGAAGCAGTGCTAGTCCTTCACTCTGGCTAAGATTATGGAAAAGGTGTCTGGATTCAGAAAGGGTAACTTGATTATTACAGTGCTGGATTTTTGGGTACCTATCTCTGAGACTTCTTCCTCCCTAATGCATTTCTTGGTGTTCAGGCTTCAGACAAGCGTGGGTGTTGTTAGACATCCAGGAACAGGAGTCACAGAAGTCCATATGCTGTGTAGAGAGCTCTTAAATTTAGTCAATAGGATGCTTTAAGTAAGGCTTAAAATCTGCCCTTTTAGCAATCCTTAATGGAGTTTCTTCTGTGAATTCACACCTTGCAATGCTCCCTAATCCCCCTGTCAGGATTCAGGGACAAAAATATTATTGGGGAAAAAGCAAAGTGAAAAAACTAGACACATATAGAAAAGAAGAAAAACCTGCATCTCATGTTCTAGTTTGGTGGTAAACTTTGACTATTTTGCCTGGGGTAACATCAAGACCTGTAATGATTCCATGGATTAAGCATTAAAATGACATAAGAGCTCAGGTCAGGCAGATTATAAATGTGACCATGCTCCTTGCACGTTTCATGTGTCCTAGCCTCCCTCCCAGTGATTAAACTGCTCTTGTACTCTGTTGGAAGTAGGGACCTTTCAGTTCCAGTTTCAGCTCCTAGCACCATACCCAAAGGCAAGCAGTCCTAGCAGCATGGGCTAGGATCTTTGAGTGAAAGCACCTTACTCAGAAGGTAAAGTTAAGACAAATTCCCCCAGACCATGATCATAGAATCATAGAATCACAGCGTGGTTTAGGTTGGAAGGGACCATAAAGATCATCTAGTTCCAACCCCCCTGATCTTCTTAATCCTTGGTGAGCTACTATATAACACTTAGATGGGAGGCATAATACTGTCCCTTCGAATCATCTTCTGTGAAGACCTTCTTCCTGTGTTTGGAAGATATGGTCCAAGCATACTTACAAGACTACATAAGCCTCTGGGTATGGAGGCACTCCTCTGTACATTCCATAACCACAGTGAAGGGCAGAACCATGCCCATAGGCAATCTGCAACTTGAGGCCATTTTAGGAAGCAGTTCAAACTGAGAGACCTGGGATTTTATTTTAGGAATCTCCAGGATGGTTGAGAGTGCAATTGTAAATAGTCTTTCCTAGTTCAGAAACCTGGATTCCACTTGGTCTGAATCATATGTGATTTTCACATCTTCAGAATCTGACTCTGGGCATTTAATCCTCTCTTGTACATAGCCAAACCTGAGGTCATAAAAACTTTATTTGGGCAAATTGCTTTCAAAGGCACTCAGCATGTACTTTTACATCTGACAATTTGTTTATGTATCTGTCCAAAAATTGATGAATCTTTCTTAATCTCAATTTTTTAAAACCTTTTATAGCTTACATGGCTCAAAAGCTTTGGTTTCCGTGATTTAGAAAAGAAAGAAAAAAGCCCAGAAAATTGCTTAAAGCAGAATTGTTCCTGTTGTCAAGATACCGTGAAGTATAAACATCAGCAGAAGGATTTGCTTTATTTATATACATATTTGAAACATATATGGAGGTATGTTTCTGTAGGAGCCTGTGATACTTTTACCAAATGCAGTCCCTATCCGTTTTCATGTACTGTTCTCTTTGCACTTACCTATTTGATTCAATATTCAATTGACCTTTTTGTCTGAGTAGACATCTAGTGCCCTAATATTAATTTTGGCATATACTGGCTTATCAGGTTGTAATGAGAAAACCTCAAAAGTTTCATATAAGGATCTGCAGTCTATTCCCTATACCCTGCAGGTATTCCCTTCCTTTCCTTAGTGTTAGGGACCTAACTTAGCCAACAACATAAAACACTATCATCAGGTTTAAAAAAAAAATTCCACCACAATACTTGATCTTTTCAGAATTTACTCATTCAGATCTCAGTGCTTCTTTGAGCTTCTTTGCTTTGGTAGAACCTAATTAATAAACCAGTTAAAAAAACTTGATTAAACACAACATCCTTACATCCTGCTCTGAAGATAACCAACTTCATTCCCCAACGATTGCTTTATAAATGAGTATATGAATATTAATATTCATATTCATGTTATTTGTTGATTATGCTATTCACACCTTTTCAGAATTGGACATTTTAAAAAGATATACTCCTATCTGTAGCTTCTCTGGAGTCTATCGTCTTAATAAAGAGCACTTTTAGAGCCTGCTCCTTCAGTGTGCTGAATGCTCTATTTAAGTTCTCAGTGCCCTTAGTTTGGTGAGCTCAGAGACATTTTGTGGAGCACTGTTCATGCTCAGCACAATAACAGAACATCCGATTTCTTTGCTCTAATACTTTGGTCCTTCTGTTAATTAAATAATTGGCTTATTTTATCTTAGACAACACTGCTTGAAATAACTCACCTTTTATGAATTTAATCTTCCCTGTCAAGGCTATGGAGAAATGGCATCTGATGTTATCCATTGTAGAGGTGGGTGTTAGGAAGTTCATCCTCGGCTTAGCAGGAGTGGCCCAACCTCCCATCTACCACAGGGTCTGTTAAGAGAAGAGCATGGCAGACCCTTCCTGGAAGATGTTTTTATAGTTGAAACAAAGTAAAAAGTTAGGTTGCATTATAAGGAACCATGACTGCAATATATCTCTTGCTTAATTTCCCTAAAAGACTGCAGACTCAGCAGCAGGTGCAGCTACTACTTTCTCTTGAGATCTTGCCTCAAAGTTCTGTGTAATACTGAATGAGTCTTGTCTTTAAAAGTTTTGGAAGCACAAAACATGTTCACAGCCTTAATCCTTAGAGGATGTAGTTGGTGGTGTTAAAAGGTTCCTGTTACGGATTTATGTATCTAATGCCAGCATTAGGGTAGTATAGCCATGGAGCTGAAGCAGTGCTGGTATGTGCATGCAAGAGGCCCTTGGGATCACACGGGTCTGTCCCGTGGGATCTGTCCCTGCCATGCAATGCCACAGCTTTTCTCAGTCCTCGGGATCCACTGGGGTTTGGAGAGAAGCTGCAATGCTCTTCCCAAGGCTGTAACAGGGAAATAAATAGAAGAGTAGAACTGCAAGTCCTTACCACTGCATAACCTGTCCCCAAGTCCCTGACAGTATGAACACAGATTGTAGAAGAATTCCATGAAAACCATTTTTGCTTATTTTGTCTCCATCTGCAGCATTTACCCTTGGCTGCTCTATTCCAGTTTCTCCTAGAAACTGGGATGCTGAAGCAACTGGGTTGAAATGTAGCAGCAGTTCTTTCTGGCTTCTCCAGCAATGAGTCTGAGCTCCCAAGCTCATCCTCTTCCTTGGATAATATCTTGTTCTTCAAAACTTTTGTCATCTTGCCCTGAGCTTGCTGATCTATAATAAGAAAGGGTTTATCAGCATGTTTTAGACTTCAGTTGTTGGGTAAGAAAACAGCGTTTTTTTGGGCATGTGTAGCTGGCCAGATGTATTCTGCAGTGAGTTAGGTTTGTTTGTGGTTTTGTGCCGGTTTGGGCTATCTGAGAACATTTTTCAAAAAATATGAGCAACTCTTCAGAGTGGCCTGAGTCCATAAGCTCATTTTGTAGAGGATCTGCTTGCCAAAAAGCTGTCAGGTGATAATACCTACAGCCTCTCTGGCTGAGCTGAAATGGTGACCTGGTGAGCTGGCTCTGAACCATTGGTTTGTTCTTCCAGGCGGTGATAATTCTGTGAGATCAGCAGAAGCCTGTGGGGTCCTGGTGCTGCTCTCATTTCAACTCACGAAGTGATGCCCAGATTGATGAGGCAGGATTTGCAGCACCCACGCTGAGGGACATCTGGTTACTTGCTATCTTTTAATTGTAAGTGCACTTCAAAAAAGAAAACCTAAGCACCCACAGCTTAAACCAGTAAGCACATGAACATCCATGAGAAACATAATGTTTCACAGTTTCAGTTTCAGCTTTAATTTAATTTTACAGCTTTATTAGCCTGAATAATCATCTCCCAGGAAAAAATTCTCAAAACTCATGGCCTGGCAGGAAGAAAACCAAACAGAACAAAACATTAGCCAAATGTGCAATAATGAAGACTAATCTGGCCTTGGCAATGAGAGGGAACAGATGACCAAAGAAGTCTTTCCCATCTCAGGCCATGGTGGTTCAATAACAGCACCCTGCCAATAGTTGGCTTCATCTGAAAACCAGTCCCAAATTTCTAAGCACATCAAAACACAATGAAATAACAGTTATAAGCAAAACACTGCATTACCTGATCTTCACAGTAAAAATGAAGAGTTAATTCCAACGTCTTAAATTATGAACTCTTCAGTTTGCAGCCCCAGAGCAGCTTACAAAAATAACTACATATGGAAAACCCAGAAAATTTATAATGTAATAGCAGGGCGTCCTAGATCATCAGGAGAGTTTAATCTTTTAAATTCACAGCTCTACATATTACAGCTTGAATAAATGGAATTCCTGATGCACGAGAAGGCTCCTGTGTTCTAGGTGGTACAGCATGTTGCATTTGTATGTGCACAAATATGAGGAGTGAGGTTTATTCTAGTTTATTCCTTGAAGCAGATAATGTGGGTATGCGGTGAAGTGGCTGGGTAATGGATGTAACATGTCTCCTTCCTTCATGTTTACCAGTGTCTCAATTTGGGACTTAAAAGGGGGAGTGAAATATTCCACATACAATCTTTTATTTGTCACCAGAAGCCAGAGTAAAAAAACCTGAGTACTAGAAAACATGTCAAAAAAAGTATAACTTCCCAAGTGACCATGTGCGGAAGAACATGTGGCAAACATACATTGAACAGTGTCCCTTGTGAAAAAGATAGATGTAACATTTGCAAAATAGGAGATTCAGAAAGTGAGGAAAAATAACCACCTGCCATCACAGTTAGGTATATGGTCCAAATCTCGGGTATGCCTGAATTGGCTCTGCCCCCAAGGGAGTCCCTCTCTGACCTCAGAGCAGGTTTCCAAAACCTCCCTAATTGTGCTACTGGGTTTGGTGGTAGGGAGGCACCCCAGATTTGCCAAACCATCTACCTTGGATAGTTAATCCTGGGAACCAAAAGCAGAAAGCAAGTAAGCAGGGTGCATTGAGCTTGGAAACGGTGTCACGATGGTGCGCAGCATCATAAGCTGTGTGTTATCTTTCTGACAGCTCATATAGGAATTTTAATTTTCAAAAGCCAAGCAGTGTCTTCATACTTCCCAGGGAGATCCACTAGCATTTTCCAAAGTTGTGCTGAGCCAGAAAGGAATAACATCACAGCCTATGTGAGAAGGACACTGGGCTGCATAGGAATACAGCACTAGAGCATCATAGATTCATGGTGTGCATGTACTGCAGAAGCTATAGAGGCACTCACATTTGAACCTACAATGGAAAGAATCCTTTACAGTCGTGGCTCACAGCTTCAAGTGATTTACTATGCTCATTTTATCTTGACATCATTAACACCAAACACTGCCCATTAACATGGTTCTTTTTAGAAAAAACAAGAGAGCCAATAAGATGTTTTTCTTTCAGAATAAATTTATTCCAAGTATTCCCTCCCCTTCAGCTGTGCTAGTCCTAAATTTAGATAATACAGAGTACTTACCTTCTCCAAATCAATTGCAAAACTCAGTCTTTGGAATACTGACAACTGTAAAAACCTAAAACTACAGATGGCACAGTTAGAACACAAAGGATGTGTTAACAGACTGAAAAAATGGACAAACTAAGCAAATTTTCCCTAGAATGGTTTGGGAAAGCGCCTCTTAAAGAAACAGGAGATTTTTGTGTTTGCTTTGCCTGCACATGAGGTGTGGTTTTTTTTTTTTTTTGTTTTTTTTTTTTTTTTTTAATGTACAGCATTAAAAAAAGAAGCTTTATATTGAAAAAATGCTAACAGAAAGTGTCTTCAAAGACTGGAATAGTAGTTTTCTATCAAAACCCTCAACAATTCATACGTTAAATTAATTTTTATTTCTGAAATATTTACAATAATTTTTGACTCTGACTTAAGAGTGCAATTCTGCTTGACAGTGAGAAGGTAGCAGTGAAGCTTTCTTACTCAGCCTGCTTTCTCCCTGTGTATAAGCAGAGTCCCATTTGCCCAATGCCAAAAAATTGATCTGTATTTGTCCTGTAGTGCTAGCCATCATGGGAGCTGGAAATGGGTTTCATTTTGGCTTATGTGCCATTGATCAGAGTCTTAATTAAAATATAAGATCCGATAACTTTGGGATATGAGTCACCAGGATGAGGAGAGTGACGATTTTATGTTTGAAAATAAAATTACAAGTCAACTGATGAAAGACATGGAACATTTTAATCCCAAATTTGATGGAGAATCAGAGGAAACAGCAACTCCAAAGCCATAGCGCAACAGCTGTCTCACAGTCCATACACACCCAGATTATAAATTTTCCTTCTGTGTCAAGTCCACATTCACAAAGCTTTGCTGGAATGGATGATTTCTGAGTAAGAGAGGACATAAATTTAGGAGGCATTATCCCTAAATGGCATTATCCCTAAATGCATTGTGATGGAGCTTTTTCATGACAAGCAGCCTAGATTTAAGAGTGCAGCATCCCACAACCCCTAGTAGAGCAGAATTAGATCTAGCATGCGTACAATAGGCTTCACCTCCCAGCAGTCAGCTCTAGCAGAAAAAATCAGGACTAATACAGCTGAGAAAACATTCAACCAGTCCTTGTCTCCAAACCAATGAGTAGGAACCAAGGCAGTTTAACATTTAAAGAAATAAACAAATGTTTCACTAAGTTAATTAATTTTCAGCTCTGGAAATGAAAAAAGAAAAACATACAGTGACTCATAGCTTGTAACTTAATATTACTGCCCAGAAAAAAACAAAACAAAACAAAACATAAATTTGAAATACTATCTGTCATGGTGGAATATATCACAAGTTGGGTCGTTATGAGGGAAAAATCACCTTTTTCAGTAAGTTATTGTTGGTATCTGAATGGAAGTGGTGAACAAAGATTTTCTGAAACACAAGGGATGTAGCTGAAGTGGGAGTTTTAATGAGAGGAAGTTCTGACATTTCAGTCAACTAATTCAAAAACAGTTTGGCAAAGCTTTAAAAAAAGCCTTCATTAAAGTGTCCATCAGCTGCACTAATGTTTTAAACACAGTCCATATTTTCATAGTATTATGTGACTGAAAGTATTGTGTGACTGAAAGGTGAAAAGGACATGTGAGCAGCAGGTCCCATCTGTGTGAGTGGAAAGGAGACATATGCCAGGTGATTCCCCTTTTTCAAGCTCTGTAATTCTTCCCAGGAAGAATATTATTCCCTCAGTCATTTAAGGACATCATTGAAAAATCCTAGGGAAAATTGTTTCTGGTGAAATTAAAGCTAGATTACATATTCTTTTTATGATTCTATTAATTTCAAAGCTTATGAAATATTATTTGACTCTAAATAACATATTTAATTTTAATTTGAGGCTGTAGAAACACCTGAAGAACTTATTTATATCTCTCTTTCCTTTTATGTGAAAGATATTTTTAAACAAAGATGCTACTTTAAAAAAAAAAAACAAAGAAAAACATTGTTTAAAAAAAAAGTAAAAAAACCCCATACTGACGTTTTATAAATGAAGCAATATACTTGCAGAGAGGAGGAGAGTGTGATGCAGGTGTGGATAATAAGACACAGTGCCATTCCAAAGAAGGAATATAATGAAGAAAAAGGAACTTTTAATAAATTACCTTCACTATGAAACGAGAGACCGATCTCCAAGACTTCCCACCATCACTCTAGAGAGATCTTCTTGCTCATGGAATACTTAAATTGGGCAAGACATGACACACTTTCCTGAACAGTGATAGAAATGGCCTTTTCAAGTAG
>NW_010228767.1:37366-46203 GCF_000690775.1 Eurypyga helias
GGGAGTCAAGATAACCAAACAGTTTATTTCTTCTGCAAGATCTTGTTGTCTTTGTGCCTTAGACTTGCTATCCCAAAATGAATCAGATAGCTTCCCAGATCTTTCTATGTTTATAGTTAAGCAATTATTCATATTTTTTTGTTTAAGGATGGAGGAAAAATAAAATGCATCAACATGCCATAAACACAACTTCTTTGTTTCACTTTGATACTTAGAAACAAAAATTATTTTGAATTATTTTCAGTCCACAGCACTGTAAGAAATGTCCTGTGGACAGCAGCCTTCTACAACTCTGTCATGGTGTGCACAAAACTGGACAGGGAATTTAGGTCAAGGTAGGAAGCAGGGAGATATGGTGCTATAAAAAAAAGAAAAGAATCTTAGAAAGGGAGGTGGCAACTGAATGCCGTCTTTATAAATTAAGGAAATGCAAAAGAGCTGTTTTCCCTCCTTTCTCTATTCTTGTCTGCAAGTGAGCTGCACTAGCCAGCCCCAGGGAAATCCTAAAATCAGAGGCAAATGGACTTTTCTGCTGTTGCTGGAGTTGAAGAGCCTCCTGCTGTAATCACTCAAGTCTAATCTCTTGTTGAATGTCAAGATAGAGAATTCTCATGTTCATTAATGCAAAGGGAGGTATTCTTCATATTCTAGAAAAAGTCAATGGGCCATCACCCAGCATGGACAAGATTGTCTCCTCCTCTATCCATAAAGCAAATCCTTGTCCTCTTCTTTGGGAGAGCTTTCCAAAGAACAGGTGAGATTTCTGTTTCTCATTTTGGAAAAGCTACCAATCAAATGTCAGGAATGAAGTCTGAGCTTTCCTTAGCTCTCTTGTAGGGATACAAACCTGAAAACTGAGATGTCAGGAGGCCCTAGTACTCAGAAGTCTCAGACTGCAGATCTAGACATCCTGGTTCACCTGGACTCCTTTTTTTTTTTTTGTATGTTTGTTTGTTTGCTTGCTTCTTTTGTTTGTTTGTGGTTTTGTTTGGTTTTGATTTTGTTTTTTTCTTATAGCTATCTAGAAACAACCACCAATACCATCCTTTACACCCACATAAGTCTTATAGAAATTTTAACTGTCCAGTTTTCACATTCCCTAGTTTTACAGCAACTACTGTTCATAAACGTGCAGTGTTTTCTGTCACTCAACAGTCCATAAGCGATGAAGATCAACATTCCGTTTTTTTGAATAGGGAATTTGAAAGGAAAAATAATTTTCCAGAGTCATCCTATGAATAGGAGGCACAGTTCAGAGCTGTGAGCTTTTTTCCTGAGTCCTGAACAGCAGCTGGAACATGGTTTTATTCCAACCAATAAAACCAGCAATTAAGAAAATAAAAAAGTTTCAATAGAAATTTTTTTAAGAGCTGAGGTATTTCTCTAGGACACAGGAAGCTTTTATAGTCCTGTTTGGTTTTGTTCACTGAAAATACATTTTCCTACTAAAAAAAAATGTATTCCAATGGGAGATGTTAACCTAACCTGTTTCTAGTTGCCGATCTCAGAGCTGATAGATTACAAATCTTCAGCACTGACACAGGGATTTCCTTTCAGTTTATTATTTTAATAAAACACCAGCAATGGTTCTACCTATACTGGAGCTTTAGTCAATAACTGTCAAGGGCTGGGATTTAACAACTGCTCACTTGTGTAAACAAGATTTTCTGCATTAAAAAAAGTGAAGTAGAAGACAGCACCTGAGCTGAGTTCTCATACCACCAAACTCACATCTTCCCTGGAGAACCAGAAAGGTGAGCAGTGAAGTGTGCTGCTACAGGCAGATCGTGACTGCTATTGAGCCCAGTCAGGCCAACATGAAAACTGGTAGCAGCTTCCATGAAGGAAAAGAAAAAAAAACCCACCTGTAATCAATGGAATAATAATTTTCAGCTTTGCTAACTGTGTGTGATACCAGCATCAGATAAATCCTCACCTCAACTATGTTAGATGGAGCTAAATTGTGTTATTCTTTAATACAAACAGAAGCTGATAGAAATAAACATGTATAAACTTCCAGTGCAGTTTATTAAACATACTCCTCCAGCTTTTGCAATCTCTTTAATGTGATGAAGAACCAGTCTCTAGGTTCTAATTAACCTGCAATGATGAAGGAGGTAAGAGTTGGGGAAACCTTATCTCAGGCGAGTAACCACTAGCCATGCTCAGCCTCAGAATGGATGGCAACTCATTTTTGCTTTATTGAGCAAAATTAATGCAATTTTAACTTGCTGCCCTCCTGAAAATGTTAAACTGCATTGCAACACTTTGGGACAAGGACTACACAGTTATAATGGGCATATTGAGAAAATTAAACCCTGTATGGAAGCCAATTATTTTTTGCTTTTCATCTCAATTGCTTCTATCAGAGACATAAATATTAAATATTGTCCATTCTGTGCATAATGAATGAATCCCTTAAAAATCCTACAAAGCTTAGTGGAAAATCAATAGCAAACTACTATTTTGTGGTTTGAAACAGTATATAGTAGAGTTTCTCTTTAACTTTCTCTCAGTGGGAGAAGTTGGAAAGGTCCCTTCTGCTGCTGACTAGTTTAGGAGCCTCTCTAAGCTAAGAGAGAGGCTGAGAGAAAGGCAGTGATAGAACACAGGTAGGATGACATCTCACCAGGGCTTGCAGGGGCAGTTACTGTTTGCAATGGAAACACTGGAAGGCCTTCTTATAATGAGGAAAAATAAAAAGAAATCCCCGTTGATCTTGATGGCAACTGCAGCACGGGTACTGGGTACCTGTGTGTAGCAATCCATAAGGAATCACAGGTGCAGGATATACAGGTTGGAAGGGATGTTAGGAGATCTCTTGTCTAGCCTCCTGTCCAAAGAGGGGTCATCTATGGCTCAGACGAGGTTATTTGGAGCTATGTTTGGCCCCATCTTTAAAACCTTTCAGGATGGAGATAAAAACCCTCTCAGCAATCTGCTGTGATGCTCAGCTCTACTCACAGCAAAGTTATTCCTTATACCCAGCCATCTCTCTCCTCCCAACCCATGTCCATTGTCTCTCGTCCTCACACCATGCACCACTAAAGAGCCTTGCTCCATCTTCTTGATTACATCCCCATAGGTACTGCTGTTAATCCCCCTGAAGCCATCCCTTCTCCAGGCTGAGCAGGCCCTGGTCCCTCAGCTTCTGCTCAGTGGGCAAGTGCTCCATCTCCAGTACCCACCAGTTTGTCTATATTCTTCTTGTACCTTGGGGGCAAAACAGTAAAGTTGCGGTTAAACATATTTTTAAGTGTAAGACTTAAGCCTCCATGGCCTTAGGCCAGAATTTCCCTTACTCAGAGCCAGATGTGTAGCAGTGTGCTGTAAACCACCCAGCTGCTGACCTTTCTGCAACACCTACTTCACGGATTTTAAAGGTGAGCACTTGGCGGGTCTGCACAAAGATGGCCCAGAGACACCTATTGATCGCTGCATAATCCCCAAACAGATCATAGATTGTACATAGAACCATCTTGGGTTTTTTAAATTGCCAAGAGGACTACAGAATGTCACATATTCTGAGTAAAATACAAAGGTATGGAGAATATGAGGAGGGAGTAATAAACACTTGTTCATCTTTGGAATGTCCACATTTGGATTTCAAAGCAGCTGTTCAACAATTTATGTTTAAAAATAAAAGACCGTCTGGTTCCATGGAACTATGGCACATCTGGATGGCATATATGAGGAGCAGTTTCCATGTCATCATCCCCTTTTTCTATATTTTCCAGTGCCCCAGAACTTTCTGTTTGGATATTAAAACACAGAGGCAGGAGAGGAGCAGGATTGCAATACTTCAGTACTTCAGCTATTTTCTTCTTCTCTATGAAATTTGGGTATTAACTCAAACACAGTCACTTATTTAAATTAATATAGCAACTAAGCTGATGTGATGATTGATGTTATGACTGATAACATCAGATTTTCATGTCTGTAAAAGTCAAAACCAAATATTGATCATCACTGTATTTTGTCAGAGATGCTCGCTCCTCAAACTGGATCATCTGTTAGGTGTGGATCATGATATCCTTGGCAATGAAGCAAGAAAAAGAGGAAAATGGAGGGGAATATAAACCATCCTTGAACACTGATTTCAAAAGAAACAGAATGTTAGAGGTCTGGTCCCTATCCTTGTGGCCTTATTTACTGACAGGGTCCTACTGACAATGATGCAACTTCTAACAAAGGAATGAGAACCTGAATTAAACAGAAATGTGATCCCTGCATTTATGAGAAAGGGTCATATGAAAGCAATGGCCAAATTGAAAATTTTGACACTTGAATTGTTGAAAATTTTGTCTTTTATTGTCCCTCTTTTCACCTTAGCTGAGCTAAACTTGAACCAGCTATTCCTCATCCACCTACAGCTTTCTTGTGGGTTAAGCAGGCTTTCAGAAGACGACGTTTTTTTCTTAAAAAAAAGGAAGAAGTTTGCAAACACCTGGTCTCATGGGTAGTCAGGTTCTGTCTGTTCCTCATGGATTTTGACGTTAAGTAAACTCTTTCTGTAGTTTGTTAGTGGAAATATACTGAAGTATTTTGTGAAGAACTTGTCTTGTTGATGTACGTTAAGAATTATCCAAGCCCGTCACTGACTTCCCTGCTCAAAGGATGCAGGGAAAGGATTTCTGCTATATAGAACCCAATGGGTTCTAGCATAAGTTTGGGTGTCTAAGAATTTACATGAATTTTGTCATGCATCTCTGAAGCTTGACATCACGTAAGTCTGTTAGACTCTGAAAAAACATTTGTTATTCAGTTCTAATTGGCCTGGCAAGAGAAGAGAAAATCCCAGGCCACAACAGGTAGCAATATTCTGTAACACTAAGCAACAAGTTAACAACAAACAACAGAAATAAGTTGTTTTAGTAGATGTTTGCAAATTTAATCTAGTTGCCAATCATCTAGCGAAATTTACCTTGAAATTATCACCACTTTCTGCAGTGGTGAATTTTTGCTAAGAAAGATGGCTTGAAAAACTTAAATACTGGGTGGTGACTTAAAATTGCTGTTCAGCATTCTAAGAAGATATTTTCTTATGAGTGAGCTTTGCAAGAGAAAGCAGTCCCCATTTAAGCTTCTCTACGATCCGATCTTCCTGAGATCAGAAATGTCATGGTAACCAGCACTTCATAGGCTAATTGGTAAAAGTTTTCATTTTTAGTTAGTAATTCATCAGAGCTAAGTAAAACATAGTATATGAATTTCATAAAAAATTATAACAAGCTGATTGTGAGGTCCTTTCATGAGCTATTTTCCTGATTGTCCAGACATGGATCTGTTTTCTGCTTTCAAAGTTGTCTCATGATGCAAGTGGAGCATTACAGAGACTTTCTTGACTGAGGGGACCCTGGATCCTGACATGCTGTTGGTATAGGGGACATCAGAATTCAGTGCAGAATTTGATAATGCTTAGGTTTTTGGCATGTATTTTTTAGGGAACTGTTTATATTTTGAAATCTCAGTAACAAGTAAACTACTAAAGGAGAGTAAATTGCTTAGTACACTACACAGAGCAGGATGGAAAAAGTCTGTGAGCCAGGAGTCCAGGATAAAAACCTACCTATATTGGTGAAGCAATATTTGCAGCCCAAAAAGGGAGAGCTTCATCTGGACTCTGTTTCTGAAAGGCTGGGAAGAACAACACATTTACCTGGGATCAACTGCTCTGTTAAAATAAAAACTTTCCTTTTCAATGACTATTTGAACAACCAAAAAATTACAAGGTTCATAACCTGTAACTATTTTTAAAGATCCCTATTTATATTACACATCTGAGAAGCCTAAAATGCTCAGAAACACAGATATTTTTTTCCACTTGTATCATTGTCTAATATAATCTCCCTGCACGTCTTCATTTGTGGACTTGAACTATAACAGTTACAGAAACACTATTCCTAAATAGGGATAAAATCCTATGGAATTCAATTAAGAACTTGCTCAGATCAAGCATTCCCTTGGGCACAGCAACTGACCATCTGCAACTCCCGAAAAAAAAAAACAACTCTTCTTCATTCTCTGTAGCAAGTGTATCCCCAGTGAGAGCAAGGTAGCATCTATCCACGTGCTCTGTGCTCAGTGAGCATCACTGTGAGGAATTTACAATATACAGGAATGGGAGTGGTAAAAGGGAAATGGTGTCTTCCGTCATTGAACAGATAGTCACACCAATATCAAGAGACATACCTGAGATTTCATGTCTATAGCACAGCCAGGAATTGCCCTATATTCATCTCAGTGACAGGCCACAATATTATCCATAAATCCGACCTTTTCAGAGTTGATTTAATACAGAGGCATCTGAAAGAGAAATGAGTGCAGCATTCTTCAAGTTAGAAATATTATTACTTCTTTGTTTGCTTTTTCTTCGCTGCATTAAGACCATCCTGAGGATGGAGGAAAATTTCACAGAAAGTATTCTTTGCATTTCAAGACATAACAAAAACATTGGTAGTACTCTCATTGCCTAGATGCAAAATGAATTTCAAAGCAATTAGAGAACAATAACAGTTTTAAATTAAAATGTGTACAGTGTACAAATTGATCTTGCTAAAGGCAAACATAATGGCAGAAAGACCCCTACTGGCAAAGTAGCTTTGAACATTTAGATCGAGTTTAGTTCTTGACAAAGATTCCTAGAAAAGCCAAGAAATCCTGGCTCTTGTGTTTGTAGTATGGAACAATTTCTACAATCTAGTTTTTAGTTTGCATATGCTTAGTTGAAGATGCAACATCTTCATTTTATCCATGTATTTGTTCCTCTTAATGTTTGAAATGGAGGGACCGTGGGGAAGATAATAGCTGATGTTTATACATCAGGCATCTTCTGTTCCAGAAAGAGCTTTTCAGCATTGAATCCAGCTACTGTATAAAACAGTTAAGTAACTTTATGTACAGTTTGGTCCTTGGACATTGTGGCCAGCAGGTCGAGGGAGGGGATTCTGCCCCTGTACTCTGCTCTGGTGAGACCCCACCTGGAGTGCTGCATCCAGCTGTGGAACCCCCAATATCAGAAGGGTATTGACCAGTTGGAGCGAGTCCAGAGGAGGCCACAAAGGCGATCAGAGGGCTGGAGCATCTCTGCTATGATGAAAGGCTGCGAGAGTTGGGCTTGTTCATCCTGGAGAAGAGAAGGCTCCGGGGAGACCTTATTGCAGCCTTCCAGTACCTGAAGGGGCTACAGGGAAGCTGGGGGGGCCTTTTTACAAGGGCCTGTCGTGACAGGACCAGGGGGAATGGGTTTAAATTGAAAGTGGGGAGGGTTAGATTAGATATCAGGAAGAAATTCTTCACGGAGAGGGTGGTGAGGCCCTGGAACAGGTTGCCCAGAGAAGCTGTGGATGCCCCATCCCTGGCTGTCTTCAAGGCCAGGCTGGATGAGACTTTGAGCAACCTGGTCTAGTGGAAGGTGTCCCTGCCCATGGCAGGGGGGTTGGAACTAGATGATCTTTAAGGTCCCTTCCAACCCAAACCATTCTGTGATTCTATGACATTGCAACAAGAAGCTTAAACAGCTTCTGCTGTCAGCCACAGGAGGCTCCTAGGTAGAGGGAACATGCCCACCACAGGCACAACTTCAAGTCGTTGTTCCTGAACTTCCACGGGGCAAAGAGCATCCACGTGAACTCATGCTGGAGACTGTATTGCGCTGTTGTTTGGTAGGAGAAGCCATGGAGAGCTGCCACAGGGCAGTGTCTGTGCCAAATAAGTTATTAAGCTCCAGTGAATCACTGATAAATGTCCTGTTAGATACCAAACTGTTTTCTTGAACAGCCGAAGACACTACGGTGTTGGATTTAATCTCACAACAAGTTTTGGAGTTCACCTTCCTTTTCCTCCTGTTGTGCTATTATTTACTTTTCCTTCACCCCATGCATCTGATTAAAAGAGTGCTGAGAACCAACAAGTTTATCAGACTGCTTGGTTTTGATAGTGCTGTTTTTGGTACCTGGTAGATACAAGAAGTCAATACAGATAGTTGGGTGAGATGTGTTATAGGACTCCACTGTAAAGGATTAAATAATGGATAGGGCATTCTCTAAGTACCATTCATGTATACACTGCTTTGTGGGGGCATGGAAAGTCTAGTTAAAAGGAATTCTTTTTCTTTTTTAGCATAGTGGTGCCAGGAGATAGGTCTCTGGGCAAAGAAGATCTCTGACCTCATCCATTTTAATAGCAAAATGGCAGAGGAAATCCTCTTTCTTTAGAAATGTGAAACATAGGAGGAGCTGAAGGTAAGGAAAAGTGTTAGTTCCAAAATTATTTTCCCATGCATGACTATTAAGTATGTCAATTCATTGCTTAATTTTACAAATTTTTAAGTACCTTTAAACATAACAACACCCCTCTGCTGACACCTTTTCTACAGAGACAACCCTTTACCTGAATTGCTGGGTTCTAGTAGAGGTAGCCTTTACATTAAAAGAAATATATAGTGAGAACAGCCACATCTGCAGGGCAGATAGGTTTGATAGCCACATTTTCTCATGGCTGTTGTTATACATTAGTCCTTTAATGAACTGAGCTGTGGAAGAAGAAAGAGGAAAATAGGTATGCTTGTTTCTTATTTTAGCAGTTAGGACTTCCCTACTTCAAGAGAAAACCAGGAACTCACTAAATGAATATCCATTGGGCATTTTAATAATGATACTGGGGAAAAATATACACAGTTCTATGTTAATATGGAGGCTATGTTGAACAGGAAAAAAAATCCTCTGGACAAGTAATGCTCTGGTGAAAATGATGTCTCTGTAATCTCTAAGTGTGTATGTAGGAAGCTTTTGATAAATAGGCATATTTGGGTTTTATATTAAAATTATTTAAATATA
>NW_010228768.1:0-5845 GCF_000690775.1 Eurypyga helias
TGAGTATGAACCAGCAGTGTGCCCAAGCAGCCAAGGCAGCCAATGGCATCCCGGCCTGCATCAGGAGCAGTCTGGCCAGCAGGACTAGGGAAGGGATCATCCCCCTGTACTCGCACTGGTGAGGTCGCACCTTGAATCCCGTGTTCAGTTTTGGGCCCCTCGCTGAAGGAACGACATTGAGGTGCTGGAGCGTGTCCAGAGAAGGGCAACAGAGCTGGGGAAGGGTCTGGAGCACAAGTGCTGTGAGGAGCGGATGAGGGAACTGGGGGTGTTCAGCCTGGAGAAGAGGAAGCTGAGGGGAGACCTTATTGCTCTCTATAACTACCTGAAAGGAGGTTGCAGAGAGGTGGGTGTCAGTCTCTTGACCCAAGAGGAGACAAGCAGTAGGACAAGAGGAAATGGCTTCAAGTTGCACCAGGGGAGGTTTGGATTGTATATTAGGAAAAATGTCTTCATGGAAAGGGTTGTCAGGCACTGTAACAGGCTGCCCAGGGAAGTGGCTGAGTCACCATCCCTGGGAGTATTTAAGAGACATGTAGCTGTGGTGCTCAGGGACATGGCTTAGTGGTGGTATTAGCACTGCTGGGTTAAATGTTGGACTTGGTGATCTTCAAGGTGTTTACCAACCTAAAGGATTCTATAATAATTATACCATTGATATTTCAAGCAAATGTACTGCTAAAAGCAAATTTTGAACTCTTGTAAATATTTCAAGAACCCTAAGGCTAGAAATTTCACAAACGTTTCATTTGGCCAAATCAAAAGGTATGTAACAGGGTGAACATTCTTTTACTTCTAGGTATTTATGCTTATCTTACAATGGGCAATTTAGACACCTTAGAATGTTACAGTTAAAAGGAAGAGTAAATAAGAGAAAAACTAGCCTTCTGATTTTTGAACACTTGAAACTAAGGAACAGTACTACAGTGTGTAGTTGAACACCTCAGTTTCGTCTTCACTTTAAAACAGTAGTATTCAATGTTCAGTGCACCACAAAAGATTATCTCCCTTTAAATAAATTAATTAATTAATGCACATTTAAAGCCAGCCATAAAAGTAGGATATGCATTAATTCTTTTGGTAAGTTAAAGTAATTTTTCTCCTCCCCCCCACCGGTATCTGGTAAGAAAGAAAAGATAATTGCAAACAAAGCAAGGTAAAAGCACATAATGATCAAAGAGATGATCCACAGAAGATCCACAGTGTGATAACGTGTTTAAGAATAAAAGAAAAGGCATAGACATGAGAAAGGTTTTCTCCATCTAAATACAAAACCTCATACAATGTTCATTTCACACAGACATCTGGAAAGTATCTGGCCATCTTATTATCAGGGGAAGGGAAATAAAGTATCAATATAAGTCATTTTGTAATGACTGCATTCATATATTAATAGGAATTTTGCTGTGAATTTTGTCAAATGTTTTTTCCCCCCACAGATTTCATTTAGAGCAAGTAAAGAACTTGGATATTATGTTACATTTGAGTCTAAAGCAGAATACTTTATCAAGCCCTTCAATTCCACTTCCTCCTCCTTGCATCAATAACCAGCTTCCTGCCAATAGCTACTGAAAGCACCATTGTGAATCAATACGTACAGTCTCCATATTTCATGCCTCAGCTATTGTGCATGAATTCCAGATGCAGCTTCCTGAAGAACACCTCACCCCATCCAACAAACGTCAGGGCCAGGAAAAGCAAACAGTCAGGACCCCTCTGCTCCCCCACCCAAGCTGCTACGCTGGTAAAGATTCAGAACACACTCCTGAAGGCATATACAGCTTGATTTTCAAGTATTTAGTGCCAAATGAAACAAATGGGGACTCACAGTCCTTTCAACAGAGTTACAGAAATCAGGTACAACCGATTTATCATCACTTGGCAAGCGAGTGTCAATCATGAGCCCTGGCAATGTATTTGAGTGACCATATTCACATGCCCTTATGCAGCTTGTGGATGAAAGAAGATGAGATGTCTGTGGTGAAGTCTCTGGGCTGTTTTATAAGACAGCTGAAGGACTGACCTCCTTCATTTCAACACTTATAATTGTTTTGCTGGCTATTTTTCTAATGCAGGGTAAGCGTGTTAAGAAGCTGACCACAGGAGCAAATAAATGCTAATGCAAGCAACAAGGAAAAGAGAAGTACCAGCAGGCAAGAGGGGAAGGCGAGATCCCCTCCTTTCAGTGCTACGTAACCACTGGATCTGCTCAGCTGCAGAGTAAAACACCACCTTCAATACAAGAGGTTTCAGTTTAGACTCTTGAGCTTGCTGAGAGCATGTAACTCCCTTTGTGTATGACATTCCAGTTTAAAGTTTGGTTTTCCCCTCAATTTCTGTTACGATGATGCTTTGAAAGTAGGAAGTTGTCATACAGTACCTTATTTACATTGTTACTAAAGGGAAAAGTACTGCTGTGGACAAGGTTTGTGTCACTGAAGAGTTTCAAAATCTGATTAGGTGTTTACTTTGATTCCCCTGACACTCGCATTTCAGTTAGCTCTTGTCTCTACGTTTTCTCTTTAAGCCATGAAAAAGCATTCGCAAAACACTACATAATGCAGGAATCTGTTGGAAGGGGAACTTTGCACCAGTAAGTTGGTTTTCTGCTACAAATGAAGTTTCCAGTGAGTTTTGTTGCTTGTGCTCCACTGAGGACTCCCTCTGTATGGTAAGTTGTTCCCAAAAGCTACCAGAGATAAACTTTTTAAAATTTACCTCCTTGGCTAGAAAACATCCCTAAGGCTTTTATGATCTCACTCATTCAAACATAAGAAAATAGCTAAAGAGTCATGTTCAGTTCTGTTAAAAAGATAATAAAAAATACTCTTAAGCATGTTCCATAACTGCAATTTATCTTCTCCCAACACAAGCTTTTCTTCCCAACACCATAAATGCATAAATAAGCAATTTCTCTAGGCTTGCCCATGGCAGATTTTATACCTATACTACACCAGCCATACTCACTGCTGGTATATTACAAAAAAGTGTCTGTTTTGCATTTTCAGACTCAGTATGTATATTCACCTACCTTAAACACCTACTTACATAAATCAATGAATTTACACAGGTTGCAATTTAAAGAAAAAAAAAAATTAGGATCCTTTATGAACCCTCTGTTTTTCAAGCACATTTTTCCTTCCTACTGGGTATTTTTAAAAGATACTACTTCTTAAGTGTAGTCACTGTAGAAGAGTGCTTTTATCTGGCCTAATGCCAGATACTGAGGTCCTTACTGATACAGCAATTCAACATATTCCTGGGGAAAAACCAGTTAATTTTGAGCCATCAACATTCCAGGCATTTTGCCCATTCCCATCCTTGCATAACAAGTGCTGAGAAGCTTGCATTCCATGCTCGAGTAGGTGGTATCAAATGACTGGTTTCCTAGGTAGGCAGACTGACTTGCTGCTTATTTCAGTATTTAAAAATTTCAAATGGAGATGATTATAACAGCTCCCATTAAGCAGAAAAGCAGGAGGGACACAGATGGGATGACCAAGGTTTAACCCAGTGATCTTAAGTAAACACTGACTCGAAACGGCTAACTTGCCCTGAGATGGCCATACCAAGGCAGCCAGATTGACACCTAGCTCAAGATAACGTAGGCATAGCACGCAGGTGGAGATGAGTACAGCCAGTGGTTTATACACGAACTACATCATGGGGGAAAAAAACCCCATGTTTGAATTTTCCAAGGAAAAAACCCAATACCCCCCTGCATTTAAACACCTAGACTTTGGGGTGACATATCAGGCCACCATCTGAGGCCTTTGTTCTCTGTGGAATGGGAAGAACAGTGGGAATAAAATAAAGAAAACCTCCACAGTTACAATCCGGTGGAGAACAGTGGCTAAGATCACACAAATATGCAGAGATGATTAACATAAATGAGTCCAGCTTACTCCTTTCCTTAGGCTTATAATGGGCTTCTAACTGGACCCAGTTCTCTGTCACTTCAGCTAACAGGGCACTTCTCCCACGTGCAACAGCCAGAAGAGGTGGCTGTGGGACTGAAGACACATAACGAAGGGTGTAAGAACTTGGCAATTTCTGGTATTTACAGATCCTCTCGAGAGTGGATTATTATATATATCCAAAGAGGGAAGGCTAGAGAAAGGGGAAGAAAGAAATGGAAAGAACAAGAAGCTGGGGAACCCAGCCAAATGCTCACAAAATTTCTCCACTGTGTCTATTTTGGCTGTTCCTGCAAGTATGTGCCACTGCGGCTTTGGCAGACAACATGAGTACTCTCTGTAGAATATCCAGCCCTCCTGGCAGCCTGATCCCGTAACAAGGAGGTCTTAAATTGGCTTAAGACACTCATGAAACTTTTAGAGTCCACTAGCATTTTGCAGGTAAAATTAGGTATTCACCTTTAGGAAAATTGCAAAGCTTGCTAAAACCAATGGAGGAGAGGAATTGGTATTTTCCCCAATTCACAGGTAACCTGGTATAATGAAAACGTTAAAGATAGTTCCAAGAGGATGTCTGAGCTCCCTTTACAACCCGAAGAAAACGTTTTATGTTTAAAAACCAACACTGGGATATTTATGTGATATTAGACAAATTACTTCATCCCTCCCTCAATCAGATTTTCAGATTAGTTTATCGCAATAAAAATCCACTGAATTTCACTAGAAATTAGACAATTATACCTTGAAACCTGCCTACACAAGATGAATTTTAACAGGAAAACACTTGACTGTGTTATTGTATCAGTACTGGAATGTTGCTATCAATATCCAACCAACATCCATTTTGTAAGTAAAAGCACAAATTGCACTGACACACTTCTGCTTGTGCTAGTGCTTTTTAAAACCCAACTGAAAATTAATTTTGGTAATGAGACAACAAGTTCGCAACAAAGTAACTATTCAGCAACTATACTGAAAAGAAAAAAGTAACATTCTAAAAGGGAATGTGGAAATATTAAGCATAGCTGAAGAGGAGGCTTTTTCAAGGCTAAAATAAATCTGTTGACAGCCACTATATGATTTAAACAACTGGATTGAAAAATAACATCTTTGAAATCAATTTTATAGAAGGCATTAACAAATTCCTGCTTTTGTACCCAAACTAAATAAGCTTGTTGAAGCTGCTTAGATGTATTAGTTCATTAAAATCTGCTACCAGACTGGATTATTAAAAAAAAAAAACCCAAAACAAAAAAACCCGAAAAACACCCCCACACAGTTAAACATTTTGGTGCTTCTTATTGAAGGGATTATGTTTCATCTATTGACTAATACACTTCACAGGATACGAGGCACCACAGCAATGACATTTTGCGATCGTTTGCTAATCTACGTCACGTAGTCCTTATCCTGAACTGCACAACTTAACAAGTTATCAAAGCAAAACAATTTGCTTTTGATTTCTCTTCCTATGAAACAGTCTATTCAGAAAAGTGCTCGAGGGGTACACTTTCCAGTGTGCAAATGCTTTCATGAGAGGTGGTCTCGCTGAAATAGCAACCGAAACTAAAAACGGTATTTATCCAGGCAGCTTGGAGCTGGCTGTTCAAAAGGACCTTCCTCCTTCCCTCCTGCTTCTTTGGAGGGCCACACCGACTGATCTGAGAGAAGAAATTTCATGGAAATAAGGTACAGTTTATTTAAAAATAATGGGGGGGCAAAGAGCAGAAGAAAAGTGATTGAGCCTCTCTTCAGCATGATTGGCGAGTTAAAAAGGAGAATTTACATGCCTCCTCTGAGAGCCTGGATCAGACACAGGAGAGAGCTGAAGATGTCAGAACCCACAGTTCACAACATCTGTAACACCCATGAGAAAAATTAAATTGCAAATTATCCAACTTCCTTCCAGTGGGAAGCTGAAGGGGGGG
>NW_010228768.1:5868-72811 GCF_000690775.1 Eurypyga helias
GGGGGGGGGGAAGCTATGTGAATGTCTTAATTCATGCAAAGGCCAAACCACTCAGTAGTTAGATTTTTGAAGAAGGAATTAAAATCAAATTATCTTTTATGAGGAAGGAGAGATATTTTGGGAGGATAAGCCAATTTCTCAACTATCACTGGGTCTCATCTCTTGAACTCCTCAAGATAGTTCATTCAGAAATCCCAACACTGCATTTCCTTGATCAGACATCATATACAGAGAACATTTTTATTTTTAAAAACTTCACTACCCATAGCAAATATTCTGCTAGTAGCCAGAGCCATATGATCTTCCAGCTAGATTCACAAGACTGACTAAAATGTGACACACTGCCCTTCAGTTTCTGGGGCTTCTTCCCTGCTTTCCTTGAAGGGCAAAGATGTACTTTTCTTCTTCAGTGTATTTTAAAAGTCTCTCATTAATACCTGGAAATAAGACACTTTGTCTGTCGTACTTATTTGCTGTATGTTTCCACACCCTGTTTGATGAGCAAGGGGTGATAATATACTGCTTCAGAGTTGTGGCATACTGTAGCATTTTAATTTTCTACTTTGTAGATTTTAATCCATCGCAGCACATTCTGTCACCCACACTGTGCAGTAACAGTAGATATTTCACCAGCCAAGGGAGAGCGAACACAAAGATATTTAGCAGAGACAAAAGCCCCACAGAAATGCCAGCAAGCTAAGGGGAAGGAATGCATGATAAATGAAGAATGCAACCGCAGAGATAACTGGTAGGGGCAATGAGCTTTGTGCAGTTCCACTCAAACGCTGAAAGCTGATTACTTCCGTACAACGTACTGGGCTGAATAATGCTACTATTTTAAAGCAACTAACATGCTTTTGCTAAATAACGGACCATTACCAGAGCTGCTACCCCAGGACGGCAAAACTACCCTTACTGCAATCACCATGCTCTAGTTGGAAGGTTAGTTACCCGGATTCTCTACACTTAATTGACATCAAACCCCAGCTCACTTCTGATGTTCAGAAATACTTCATTCCAGGCATACAGAAATGTTCAGGATTTCCAGCTGAGAAATACTTCTGCTACTAAAAAACCCCACAACACACACACACCCTTCCCACCCCTCCCCCCCCCCCCCCCCCCGAAAAAAAAACCCAAAACCCACCACTCCATCTTCTCCCTGCAATAACACACAAGATGATAATTGTTTTGAAAAGCACATAGAAAAGGTATGTCAGAAAACCTAACTAAGAATATTTAATACAATCTTCACAGCACTGCTAAACTAAACAGCATAAAACTAAATGCTATCTTCCTTCTTTCAGCAACTGTCATGAATCCCTAAATTATCACTGGAGTATTAAGTGGTAAGGTTTAAGCCTGTGACCAAACAGAACACTGACGGGTTTTGGTTTTGCCCTTCTTCTCCCCAATTATTTAACCTTTATTAGGTAATAGTCACTGCTATTTACATGCTGTATTCTACAATGCAGACTTGATCATTCCAATTCCAGTTACAAATCCTGAAGGTTTAGCTGTATATCTCTGACATGCTTGCACCAATTCAATTTCTTTTAAGCCTGTACTGCATCCAAATGTGGGTACATTTTCCAAGAACAACAAGATGGGGAATTGCTTATAAAGCTTCCAATCGCTGCCAAAACATATGACAGCATTACATTTTCCCCCAAAGAAAAAGTCACCATAAAATGAAAAAAATGAGGCAAAAGCATTGAACTTCTTCTTAACCCTTGCTCAGAGAGATGTAAAAAAACTGGCAAAGTAGAAAAGTAGAAAAGAAAAATCGCAAGTTAAAAAAAAAAATCTAAAAACTAAGGTTTTCAAAGTTAACTATATAGAAACTTTCAAGTGTCAGTCAATTTTGATAAAAGTGTTCTATCAGCACAAATTAAAATAACCTTAAATGAATAATATTATGGTGTTGAAGCCATCATCTATACCTACACTATTGTCCTGAAGACGTGGCAAATAGTTTGAAAACAATGAGGTTAAACGAGGATCTGCTAAACCATACTAGTAGACAGTATTTTAAAAATAGTACTAATTAAGAATAGATCACTTTTACAAAGCCATGAAAAAACACTGCAGGACTGACATCCACAAAAGAAATACTTATGGTAGGCAATTAGATTGAAGGACTTAGTGAAAATTTAATCTATTTCAAGTGTGGATTTTTTTTGTTTGTATTTAATTTTTAATCAGATTTTTTCAATCTCAACACTTATTTTTATGTACCCTTTCTGATCAGCTATGAACATCTTCCTTTATCTCAGAGAAGTTCTGTATTCTTTCTTCACACTGAGCTCATGACTTCAGTACATTGAACTTGGAACACAGGTATGCAAAGCTCTAAATACACTGACAGACCAGGCTGCTAAGCATAAATTTAAAGACTGTTTATATTGAGGTTTGAGAAGAAGGGCGAAAAATGTGAAGCAGTTCAATTACAACTACTGCAATTTTGTGTTTATACAAGTGTAGAACAAGGCTGACATTTCGCTTCATCTCTGCAAGCAAATATAATAATCTTATGATAAAGTCTTATGTTTACCTAAGCTTTTATTATCTGTGAACTACTCAAGAGAAAGCAAATGAGTCTTTCTAAAGACATTTCAGCTAGGAAGCCAGTTCCAGTTCTGCTTTGAAAACTTTGATCACAAGAATAAAAATGAAACCCGACGAATTTATCTTTAATTACCTTTTCTTGGCCTCTTCATACTGCCAGTTCAGTCTTACTTTGTCTACAAGTCTTGTTTTGTCATCAAACCCAAACTTTTGCAGAGTTGAAGAGCAAGAAGGGGAGGGGGAAAAAAAAAAAAAAAAAGACAGGGAGAAATTAAAAGTTAAAAAGACTCTCACAATAAAGGAATAAATTACTCTCACTTACTGGACTCATTAAAAAAACTCAATGCTTTAAGTAATAACATAAAAATCAATTTTATGCTTTAGAAATCCAAAACTGGTTTCTTGCTAAAAATACAGAAGATAAATTAGCCCTTCCAATAAACTATGATCCTGGAAATCAAGGGTTAGCAGAATCACTGATGAATGGTCAAAGCTTTTCAGTTTTATCCAAGCTTAAAATATCAAGAGTATTTTAATTGAAATATTTTACTACTTGATACAGCTATTTTATGGATAGTTTAATTAGAATTAATTTAGATTACATTCCCCGTACTGTGATGTGTTATACAGCGCTTAGATCATCAGTGCATTTTAAGCCCTATTACAAAAACACCACCTCACCCTTTAATGAGTTGTAGAATGCACATTTATACTACAACTCCTGTTGTATACAGCCCAGTTTCCACAGCAACTTCTCTCCAACTCAGGGCATCAGCAGTTTCCCTCTTTGGAAGTCTGAGTACAGTCTAAGAGTTAAAACCCAAGTCCCTGTTAAGTGCGCTGCTGAAAAACATCTAACTGCTGCTTTTGCTCTCTTCATCATCACACTCGTAAAAAAATCCATCTCTTTTTTACTCCGTTCCACTATTAGTAATTCAGGAAAACAATTAACATAATTATGTAATTTTATTTTCCTGATGAAAAACCTATACCTAATATATATATATTTCAGCCTTTCCTTGACTTGTCTTGGATAGCATTCAATGTGCACTGTGAATGGGAAAACGCTGCTATGTTCCTTTTGGTAACTTGTTTTGGAATTCAATAATGACATCCATGATCAGTCTGAAAAATGGCATCCCAAAAGCACCATCTACCTAACACACTGAAAGACAGCTCAATGCTTGCGAAGTTTTCTTAGACGCTTTAGAAGTTTATGGGCTCAAAAACAGAGATTTCCTCTTCTGTAGAGGACATCTGGAGACATCCAACTTGGCAACTAGTCAGCAGTGAAAGACGACAAAAGAGGAGAAATAGAGGATAAAAGACTACAATTAAAAAGTTACACAGTTCAAGAAAAATTTCTAACCAAATTATGTGGAGTAACATCCAAACTACAGTACTAACAAACCACAAACAGGTTGACGTCTGGCTTTGTTGTCAATCTCATCCACATAAGCAAATGTTTTATTGCTGAAGAACAGCTCGGCTGTCATTGTACCAGTGACAGCCAAGTTTTTATAATTTGGAATACACAGTTTCATTCACACAGAACTATTTCCAGGGAATGCCACTATGTTCTTCTCAAATACTGTATTTAAAGGCATATTTGAGCATAAAGATAGGACACGAGATCAGAATTTTTGTTAGTTTTTAAGAAAAAATACTTGGAGACTAAAAAATATTTCCCTTGTCTCAGAGAAAAGGAACAGATGTCTACTCTGCATCTTTGATTTATATGAACAATGATGACAAGCATGACAAAGACAAGATTTAAAATATATGTATATATACATTCATCACTACTACCAGAATACTAACACCCCACGCTGTTGCACAATCAGGCCTCTACTGCAACTTCAGGCTAGCTAAAGTATTTTCTTCCTTCCTGTATCATTACAAGTATGAGTAAGTCAGAGCTGGTGACATGAAGAGGAGGTCTGCGGACACCTCAGCAAGAGCTGTTACTCACAGATGAACCCACGGTCACCAAAGTGACGACGCGAGAAGTGCTCTGCCAGGCTGGCTGAATCCAGGAGCTGATTTTACCTGTCACTGACCTGCGAGCACGTCGCTATGCCCCTCTGCCACACTCAAGTAAGAGAACCACAAAGCCTACCGCTCATGAGCACCGCTCACACGCTCTGGAAACAAGAAGCAAACACAATTCCCTCGCCACCAATATTGCTTTGGATTTTTCATTCTGCTACAGCCCACACCTCTTAAATTAAAACAGGAAATAACCATGTATCACTATAGTACAAAAGCAGCTTATTTTCTGCAGCGAATGTCTCACACAGGAACACATACCTCTCCAGTGATGTCAGTCTGAGAACAAGCATCGCAGTGTTGTTGAGGTAAACCGGAGTCGCTGAGTGAACTAGAATTGTGCTGGAGATCCTGCAGGGAATCTGTAATACAACAACTATTCCTGAATCCATCTGTTAATTTGGCCAGGCTCTACAGGAGAAGAGATTAAAAAAAAAAAACCCATAGAAAACCTGATTTTTTTAATAATTCTTTTGTTAACAGAAAACAAAGAAAAAATTCATTTTAGAAATATGACAGGTAGCTTGCCTATAAAGACATATTTACAGAAAGTACAATTCATTGTAGTGTTATTAACATGCAGAAGCTTTGTTTTGAAGTAAGTGTCTCCATTTAAAACATGTATCTAATGGCAAACAGATTTTAAATTACTTGGTTTAGATATATGAATGTTTTAGGTTTTGTGTGGCTTACAGTTCTTTAAATCTAGCAGCTGTCAACCTTCAGGTTAGCTGATAGGAAAGACAAATGTGATTCACTTGCCCTTTTGCCATCTTTCAGACAGGTTACATTCCTTAGCAACTACTGCTATCAGATCCAACTTGATGAGTACCTTGTATTGATTGTATTTTTATGACAGTTTATTTCACCCTTGAGCTCTCCTACCCAAGGTTCACATAGCTAAAAAATATTTTACACTTTCGGTTAAGCAAGGGACATCTTTGAGATGCCTAGACAATGACACAAACTGTGAGGTAAAAGCAGAAATGTCGAGCAGTCTTTAAGAGGAAAGGGGAACAGGACAGAATCACACAAAATGTAACAATAACTTGACAATACAATATTGGACCTTTAAGATCACCTAGTCCAACCAATAACCCAGCACTGCTAATACCACCACTAAGCCATGACCCTAAGCATCACATCTATATGTCTCTTAAATACCCCCAGTGATAGTGACTCAGCCACTTCCCTGGGCAGCCTGTTCCAATGCCTGACAACCCTTTCCATGAAGACATTTTTCCTAATATCCAACCCTTTCCATGAAGACATTTTCCCTAATATCCAACCCACACCTCCCCTGGAGCAACTCGAGACAGTTTCCTCTTGTCCTATCGCTTGTCACTTGGAAGATGAGACCAACCCCCAACTCTCTGCAACCTCCTTTCAGGCAGTTGTAGAGAGCAATAAGGTCTCCCATGAGCCTTCTCTTCTCCAGGCTAAACACCCCCAGCTCCCTCAGCCGCTCCCCAAAGCAGTTGTGCTCCAGACCCTTCCCCAGCTCCGCTGCCCTTCTCTGGACACGATCCAGCACTTCTATGTCTTTCTTGTCGTGAAGGGCCAAAACTGAACACAGAATTCAAGATACGGCCTCACCAGTGCCCAGTACAGGGGAACAATCGCTTCCGTGGTCCTGCTGGCCACACTGTCCCTGATGCAGGCCAGGATACAACTGGCCTTCCTGGCCACCTGGGCACACTGCTGGCTCATGTTCAGCCGGCAGTCAACCAACACCGCCAGGTCCTTTTCCCCCAGGCAGCTTCCCAGCCACTCGTCCCCAGGCCTGTAGTGTTGCATGGGGGTGCTGTGACTCAAGTGTAGGACCTGTCACTTGGCCAGGTTTTTACTCAGTGAAGTGTACACCCATCCAAGCCATGAGTAGTCAGTGTCCCACAGCATTCTCCTGGAGAGATGGTGTCAAAGGCATTAATAAGGTCTAGGCAGACAACATTCACAGCCTTTCCCTCATCCACTAAGGTCAGATTAGTCAAGCAGGACATGCTTTTCAAACCCATGCTGACTGGGCCTGATCACCTGCTTGTCCTCTATGTGCCATGTGATGGCACATAAGATGATCTGCTTCATAGCCTTCCCTGGGACTGAGGTCAGACTGACAGGCCTGGAGTTCCCCAGATCCTCCTTCCAGCCCTTGCAGATGGGCATCACACTGGTTAACCTCCAGTCAACTAGGATGTCCCCATTTAGCCAGGACTGATCATGGGTGATGGTGGAAGAGCTGTATCAATTTACAAATCATAACCGAATAAAACCATTTGGTTCTAAAGACACACATAAAAACTCTCAAAACTGCTTATTCCTGTGTCTGAACTACAGAATCAGAGGCAAATCTGAAGCAGCGCACTGGAAGAAGGCTGGCACTTAGGAATCTCAGTGGCTCTGACAACTGATTTGCACCGAGCCCCATTTATTGCCCACATCCAATTACCACAGCATTTTTTCAGTCTTCAAAGCACAGTTTAAAGAGCATAACACATCAATGCTGCCTTTTCTTCCATAAGATTCTTCTAACAGAGTCAAGAAGATGAACCTGTGTAACAGCAACTGGTTGCTGCTCACGGGACCAGCAGGGCCACCTTGCATCCATAGGAATTGCAGCAGGCCTTGAAACTGGCCACAGAAAAACAGCTTTTTCTGGTGCCCTCCATTTTCGTCATTATATACCAGTCCCTCCCTCAGGCTTGCCTCCACTAGAGATGAAAAAGACTAAAAATACCCAGCCTGGTGCAGGACGAATGAACAAGTGGACTCCCTAGCCACAAGAAGGGGGGCCTGTGCTCCTTCCTGCCACCCCCCCAAGTCACACGCACTTTGTCTTCTTCCTATTAGGGAAAGGCAGGGAGAGACATAGGTACCCACGACATGTCGGAGAGCACGTGCTGCTCCCTCTTCAGTCTCCATCTGCTGGTACTACAAGGTCTGAGTGGGGCTGGGATTTTACACTCAGCGCTGGCAGGGACAGAGGATAATGCCAAGCAATGCCAGACCTGCCAGCACTGGGACACAGCTACTACTACTTGCCTCCAGAAGCTCAGTTTGTGTTGGGTCCTCAAAAAAGACAATTCTTCTGCCACCTCCCGACTGAACTGTGTCATCTTAGTAAGAAGGTCAAAGGAAATAGTTTCTTCTCAGACAAGACAGCAAAATTCACTTTCAAGTTATGTTGCCGAAAAGTCCCTGGCTAGTGTCCCTTTTACCCCCCAAGGCTTGCTACAGAATTAACTTCATGACATGGCAAAAAAACCCACAATGTCTTCCACTTCATGAAAATTGCAGAATCCTGTCTAACTCTCTTCAAATCTCACTGGAAATCATCCAGTCCTGTCAGTCTCCTGCTGTATGGAAGATCAAGATGGATCCCTAATGGGTTTGTAACATGGAAATAATAATTTCAAATCATAGCTACACAAACATCTAACATGTCCTCTTCCCAGTGAAGCAGAGCCAGTCCCATGACCAAAAACTGAGGATTCAGAAAACCCTAGGTTTCTCCCAAATAAGCTAAGTCCCACCTGGCACCTTTTGCTACCGCAAACCATGTTACAGGCATATGTAACCCCAAAGACCCTCATACCAGAACTTAAATCTAAACTTCTGTCCATATTTCAACTGCTTTATGCCCTCGTGGTGTGCTCCTGACACCCTCCAGCATCTCCTTGGCAGGTAACGAAGGGCTGCCTGGCTACTGGCCAGGCTTCCTATCTGGGCACAGTTGCTAAACCCAGGGTACTGCTTAAAAATTACACAGCATGTGGCAGGTGGCAATCACCAAGCAGTATCACCTTAACATATATCTGTGTGCACAGCTGACTATGCTCTAGGGTAAGCATATATGCTTTGAGTCCTTCTAGTTGGATGAGTGAAAGCACAGCCTCCAGCAATCCTAACATGGAAAATTACAACCAGAATTAGCATACTTTTAGATAGAAACAATTTATATAAACTGCTAGGAGTCATATCCTCCCCTGCCATATGGAGGAATCCATCTTTCTCTTAGGGTTAATGGATTGTTTACAGCAATCCCACAGAAACTGCCAGACCAGCCTACCATTCCAGGCACACCAGCCTAGACCTACCCAAGAAGACAGAAATGTCATTTCATCACTGCTTATAGCTCTCTGATTTGGAAACTCTCTGCCACATAGTTTCAGAGTAGTTGCTATCTAACCTATTTAGCCCATTTAACTGGTAAAGGAAAAAAAAAGGGAAAAGAAAAAAGGAAAAAACCCCCCAATCCCTATGCTTCCGAAGGACAACATTTCTAAAATCATATGCACATACTGGAACAGAAACAGGAGTATGAAAAGGATGGGGAAGAGTGGGAGGTGGACAGAGAAATACATGCTGCTTTCAAGAACCTAACCACACACCTTGATTACTCAATCTTTTTATATAAAAAGTTTGCCCACTTTTGAGGAGCAATGTCACTGCATATTTAGCTTTATTTGTAACCACAGCACCCAGGTTAAATCTGACCACCCTCTCCTTCCCTCCCACACAGCTTGATCCAATTATCATATTTCTATGACAGCTACAATATTGCAAGCACCTACAGAAGACTGAGTCACTTCTACTATGTTTAGTTCTGTTGCTTATACTGGACAGATTTAAATTAAGAAATAGTAAGAAATTGTCTATTTCCTTTCTCTGAAATAAATCCCCGTCTGTTTACACAATACTTTGAACTTCTCTATAAACACCTTTCAAAACAAAGAGTTTTTCATAAGCAAGCTTGTCCTACCAACAATAGCTTTAAAATGTAGCATTTTCAAGGAAAAAACAACTTCAAAATTGATAGGAAATTAAAAAAAACAAATTCTGAACTCATTAGGAAGATACTTAAAATAGACTTGCACTTGTTTGACAAAGCTAAATAAATCCATAACAAAAATCTTCAACTGATTATAAAAGAGCAAAGCACAGGAAAGTTTGGTGATAAAATCTTTTAAAATTTCATTTTTTTGGTCAAAATTTAAAAAAATATCAGGTAGAAAGCTTGGTGTTTTTGCAGAGCGCAGAAAGTTGGCAGAAATGCACAATTTTTACAACTGTGAATCTTGCAAACTATAGCATTTAATCCCTTATTAGAATTCCAACCAAACCAGAACTCTTTTGCATGCTAGGCCTGTGCAGAACAACTATTTTCTAGATTCTCTGGGACTACAGGTCTATTACTGGATGCTACCCAACAGACTGTCAATAATTACAGAAATGATACCCCCTAGACTGGTATTTCCTGTATGTCACTGAAATCCACGAAGAAGGATGGCAACACTTTTCATTTTTGCGACTGTCTTGTGCAACCTCTAAATTCGGGTGCTGCCAGCATTGCCCAATCCTTGGATGCTGAGCTCGATCCTAGACTTCTAACTCCCTCAACACTGCATTTGAAGAAACTGCAAGTGCACTTATGGTTGGTTTAATAGGTACGACTTTCAAGGCATCTCAATGTTTACAGCTGGATTTAGAGCCACTGAACACTGAAAATGTAAGGAAAAAGGGGGAAAGAAAAAATATCTAGTGGGGGAATCAACTTAAGGCCAGTAGTTAAGCTGCTCCAAGATCTCACACACATCTTTAAATTACAAGTTAGTTTCCTAAAATGTGCGTCACTGCATTCATGAAGAACTGCCTTTCTAATCATTTCTTGCTAGCCAGGCATGTGGAAGACTGAGAACCACTTTAAAACTTGGCCAACACAAAATATCAAGTATGTTAAAAGTTGCCAAGGCAGAAACTTTTCATAGTGACTTAAGTGTTCTGTATACTTGAATAAAGATTTGCGGTACATCAGCTGACCTTTGGGTAATGCTTTGGAGACTGAATAATTGTAGAGCTATGGAAATTCATTATATGCAGATTAGTAGCCACTCATGTCATTTAACAATTAAAAAAATAAAAGAAAACAGCAAAACACTATTGCAGAGAAAACTGAAAGAAAATGTTTGAATTGCAATATTAATTTAGCATGGAACCAAAAATTTAAGTAATAAAGATGTCTTTTTTCACATAGCAGTTTGAAGACTGGGTGAAGAGAACTGTCCTTGTCACCTCTCTGTATCTGCAGCCTATTTGCGCAAGTCTAGACTGAAGTCCTAGTGGTGGCAGAGGCCTGTGGCTCTTTGATCAAGCTCCCATCACATTGATAACGCAGACACAGTGACTGAAAGCCTGAAACTGGATGCAGAATCCAGCCGAAAGTAAGATCACCACTCAGCATGCATCTCCCCTCGATCCTCATGCTTCAATTCACAAAATAATTTAAAGCTTGCACAATGGTTTCTGTATACATTGTATTTAATCCTACTCTTTGAGGGGTTTGTGAGAACATTTGAAATTAACATGTGTCTTGACCTGAGTACTTAAGAGGAGCGCTTGTGGCCAAAAAAGGAGACATGCCAAACTGTAGTACAGTGACACAGAGATCCAGTTTTGTGAAATCCTTATAAAAGGAAGAACATGGTAGATAAACTGGTAAACATTTTAGCACATGAATTCTCAGTCCTACTTCATTATAGGTAATACAAAGAGACATTAAACAAAATGAAAAACAAACAGGGTAAACCTCAGAGTATTTTTGGTTTGGTTTTTTTTTTTTTTTTACATGCAGCATAATGACTCCAAAGCAGCCTTTGATACAGTCAGCAGCAGTGGAAAGCTATATTCAATAAAGACATTGTTCTAAAAGTAAGGATAGTATGTTATCTAAGACAAACATATGAAACGCATATGAAGTCTAGTGTTCACAGCATAAACAACTATATAAACTACTTACCTCTTTCAAGCTGCCTGCTATTGGCAGAAAAATCAGTGTAGACCACCCCACTTTTTTGTTTACACTTGGTAACCCCAGTGCAATCACAAACAAGAAAACAGAGGTAGGTTATTACTTCTTAGCAGCTATTTGTTCAGTAGCGTATTTTTTACCTGCATAAGGTCCTGCCTTTCTTTTTCACCTGTGCATATAGCTTTCTTTATGGTTCGAAGCTCACTCATTATAGCTTGTGCTTCATCCAGTCTGTAATTTGTATGAGCACTTGACATCTTACGATCAATCCTGTTGAACAGATTAAGATTTTCACATAATCAGAAAGCACGTAGATGTTTTAAGACCTCTTGCTTATTCACGTAACACTTTATTTCCATGAATAAAATTATACTCTACTTGGAATCAACACAGCACTCGGTGCCAAGTACACTTGAAAGACAAAACAATGCAATTATCTACCCAGGTTCTGCAGAACCAAAAGTCTCTTGTGTTTAAGATCCTAATGCAGAGCTTGCTTACAGGCATCTGTGGGCTACTTCACGCAACAAAAGTAAAATCAACCTTCAACTAACCTACACAGTAATAACTCAAAAGGAAAAGATTCCTAAGATTTTATTGCAAATGCTTTCCTGCCACTACGGGCATCTTTGAATATCTTTTCTACAATACATCATCTTCTTGTTCTAAAGAACATCATGTGGGACTATCCCAGAAGATTTCAAATGCAAACTCAGCATGAAGCAAGAGCACTACTCACTACACTAGGGTGAAGTACTGCTAATGGTTCCATCTTGACATAAAAATCTCTCATCTTAAGTGGGACATCCACTGTCTGAGTTTTTAAATACTTTTCCAGCAGTTCACAATAGCAGAGGACAACAGATTAGGATGCAGAAGCCTAATCCAGTGTATCATCTTGATAATTTGCTTTGATTTATAGATAAAGACCAGTGACTCTGCAGCACTTAATAAAAGTTCTAGTTGTGTTAAATTCCTGTTAAAATATGAAAACCTCAATTTTCCAGTAAATCTAGCCTAGATAGTGTGCAGATAGAGAAAAGGTGGTACGTGTAATGATCCCTAAAACTGATGCTAAGAATGACCACCTCCAGGAAAAGGTGTGTCGGGTTAACAGAATTAAAGGTAAAAATACATTGGTCATTACACAAGAAATTAGTTTATAAAAGTTGTAGTAGGAGAGGTTATGCTACACATACATGACAAAAATATTCAAACTCTATTTAAAATATTGAGAATAACCAGAAGTTTCAAGGTAGGTATTATATTAAGCTAAGACCGTCAAACAACGCTCACTCAGCATGTTCTGCCAGCTAAACAAAATCAGCGAAATTCCACTTGAAGAAGATTACTTGCTTTAAAATTAAAATATTAAAATGCAAAATCAAAAGGCTTGAATGAAAATTCTGTGGTTTTATTGTGCAGCTCACAATATTTAGGAAAAAAAAAATACAGGTTGGGTTTCTATGCTTTGGGTTTGTTTTTTTTTTCCTGACAGTTCCTGCTTTTGAAGACAACACAAAATAAGCAGAAAGCTTGAGGTTCAGACTTAAACACAATTTTCCCCATGTTGCATAAGAAAATACATAAGCCTTTATGATTTTTGGTTCAAGAACAAGAAAGGACTTAAATGTCATGTGGATTGAAGCTGGACTTTTTGTTTGGTTGGGTTTATTTTCTTTTTGACCTTTTTAACTTGAGTCTTTACTAATTTTTAGTTAAAAATCTTGAAAAGATCAGATAAACTATGGTAAAACAACTAATCCAGCTCACTAGAAGTTACATGAAAAAGGTAACGTGGTTTTAGCTGAAGGTTACCTTAATGTTAAGAACATCGTTTCCATCCAAACATTAGACCTGAAAATGCCTCCTACACAACTGCTCATTATACTGTTTGCCAGGTACAAGGTGGCATTTCAGGAAAAGGAAATTATTTAATTTCAACCAGATTTTTGTCCTGTTACCCACATATTCATGTTCCTGGACGTCACTTTGGAGCCCTACTTATGAATTGATAGTTGTTTAAGGAAAGAATCAGAGAAGTTTCTACTGCCAGAAATATTTGAGCTTAAATCAGTATTGCTGTCAACCTAAACTGATTTAAGTATCTTACAGAATTACTTGTTATTCATCATCTGGTTTGGTGGGGGTTTTTTGCCCTCCTTTCATAATGCTCTGGCTTTGAAAGCCACAAAGTTAGCAGGAATCTCCCATTTTATTAATGGAAAATAGTATGATACGAATACAGATTAGACCTCTCTATGAATAAAAAGAACATTCAAGTAATACACAAAACTATGAACATTTTCTGAGGAAGATATTTCTAGGATATATCGAGTACTAATACACGTGCTAATACACTATTCTCCTCCACATGCTTTCAAATACCCGAGCCTCCCCCATCCTCGCACAGGTCTGTAGTTGAGTTAAAATCTAATTTTAAAGCTTTTGTCAGGTCTCATATCCTCTAGTCTGTAGCTACAAATTGTTTAGTCAGTCCTAATTCCATCTCTCCCAACTTCTCTCAGCGTTCAGTCTGCTCTCGCAGCCAACTGGCCGAGTTTCCATTTCCTTTGTTGCTAAACGCCTTCTTCCTCCAAAATTCCTGCCGGTGAGCAGAAGGGTCACTGAAAACACAAGGGAGGAGGAACTGCTCCTCGGTTTCAGTCCTTGCCGCTGGGTCAGAGGAAGGAGTTTGTTCCAGGAAAGGCTCATCTTTAACCCTGTAACTCTGGGCCACAACAGGATTAGCCACACCTTGGGACAAGGGTACTCGTGGAGGCTGAGGAACACCGTTCACGCAGGGTAGGATCTTTGCAGGCTTTCAGTGGTGAACTCTAGAAAGTCTCCAGTGGGGAAAGGAAGACTGTGATGTCCAAAGGCTTATCACCACACTGCCAAATTTGGATGACACTGTAGAAAATAGAGCCCTAATAAAAAGCTGGAGCACTACAAAGTTTGAAATTCTGACTGTATTGGAGTTGTAGACACATTAAAAAAAAAAAAAAAAATCAATCCTCTCTCCACCCCCTACAAACCCCACTTTTCTCTAGTTGTCTTGTGGTTTGTTGGTTTGGGTTTTTTTTTTTAATTATTATTCTTGAAGATGACTAAGACATTTTACTAAAATTAAAAAGAACAGAAAACAAAACACAGTCCAAGGCAGACACTGAAGGTGGAAAATGTCAATGCAAGAGATTTGCATTTATCAAAGGCATCTGATTCAGACAGCAACATAAAATGATGGAAATACTGAGGAACCTAACCACCCTCACCATAAAACTTGTCTCTTCTCTGAGAGCTTTGCCCAGCAGAGGTTGCACAGGGAGTTGCATGGCAGCAGGATCTGATACCTGCTCATAACACCATTCTGGTCAGACTTTCAAAGCAAACATTCAGCCAGATGTAAAGCCCAAAGTGTGACAGCTCCTAATATTGTTCTTGGCTTATACTTGAAACAAAGCGAAGAACATGGCTTTAACACAGCTGAACAGGATGCATGCCATTCTCAGTTTGGCAGTTACATGAAAATTTGACCTAGCACAAGAAGGAAGATAAATTATGCAGACCAAAAATTTAGAAAAGGTAACAAAAGGGGGAAGTGTCTGAGATGTAAGAAACCTAAGGGGCAAAAAAAAAAAGGGGGGGGGGGGAAAGAAAGAGAAAAAACACACCAGCATTTTTGTTTTAAAGAAGGAACAATGGGTTTCTTTTTAGACAATACGTTTACTTTGTGGATATGCAAAAAAAAAAAAAAAGAAAAAGTACTTCAGCTTCGACTGACCCTTCCCTCCCGACAAATACAAGGGTAGGGGAGAGATTGCCCAGGGACAACCCAGAACACAGGCCTGACTGGTCTGCTGACTACACAAGTAGGCTAGAGAAACTTCTCTCTTCAGCTGATATAGTGCGAGTACTCTCCAAATTGGCTTGCTTCCTACTAGAAGCAAAACAGTCAAAAGAAAGCACGTATCTCACTAGAAAGGCAATTTAAAAATTACTTTAAAAACACAAGACAAACCCACAAGCCTCTGGTTCACGAGTGAAGAAGTCACTGCAGAGAGCAGAGCTCAGCAAGGCCCAAACACCAACAGAAATTCACTGCAACCCCAGATCACACGCCAGCAAAACAGTCCCCCCAGCTTCAGCAAGCAACAACAAATGCCACCCGATGCACCAACAGGACAGAGTGAATGTAGCAACAGCAGCCATGAGCAGCACCGAAGCACTGAGTTGTCATCCCCGAACTTTGAAACGGGACAATTAGGGTGACCACTGACTAATCAGATATGCTTTAAAATAATTCCTCTCGTGAATGTCTCCCCTATACCCCCATCCTGGACTATGGGCAGCTTCACTTGGGCTAAAATCCAAGACTAACATTTGTATTCTTAATCATTCACAGACTTTACTTTTCAAAAACTTGCACTACTTTGCTGGACTATCTTAAATGAATTACATTATTTAAAACAATCTTGAGTTTCAAATGGCCTTCAAATACTTTCGTCATTCTAGTCAAGTGGTTAGTCCTTTCATATAACAATTGAACCTATTCCCTTAAAATAACCCAATAACCAGGACAAGGAAAACAAACAGAGAAAAGTAGAAAAGGCAAAGCAATTCTTACTCAAAGAAAATACAATTAAGAATATTCAGACAAAAATGCTTTTGTTCCGTTACTGCTTAGGTATCTAGGCCACCATCCTAAAATGTTGTCTATACTTAAAATATTTGCTGTTTCAATACACCGAGTGCTTAACTTTACTAATTTGCAGTTAATATCATACATTAACAATTCTGTAAATTACCTGTAAATACTTCATGCAGTCAATAAAACTGTATTTATGCCTGAAATGATTACATTCTAACTGCCAATGAAGGATTTTGGTTGAACAAGTTTTCTTATCTGAAGTTTTTAAAACGCATTATAAAACAACAGAACCCTGTAAGCTTAAAACAAAAAACCCCCAAATCACCACAATATAAAGTGCATGCATTACTCCCTCTCCTTTAAAAGTAAAATCTGAGTCTCTTTCCTTATAATATCGTTTTGTTGACGTAACACCAATCAAAATCAAAGTTGGAAATCAGTAACCTAATTGCTCCAGAATACCTGGAACCTTGCCAGAATTCCTCAAGCAAAAGTGTGTGTCCATAATTTGTAGCACCAACGCAATAAATCCAAAGCTTCAAAATATGTCCACAGATACTGTACTTGTGCTGCAAAAGGCATTAGACATGCAACAGTTCCAACATTTTCAGGAAGCGCCTGCATTAGGCAGTTTGTTCACATGCATGCTGGAAAACAGGCCAAAATTTCTAAATGCATGGCCACATGTCCAAAGCAAATCCAAGAGCTGTTCAACATATGGTCTAACTCCTGGCCTTGTTGAACAGATCTGGAAGTCACAACAACCTGTGTTTACCTGCTGTCTTTTCCATGGCCCGGCAACCTCTCTCCCTATCCCACTGGGCATCCCGCGTATGTGCTACATATGTGTAGGTGACTAAGCAGCGCACAGATGGAAGTCACTCAGTTCCCATCTGATGGCCTGCAGGAAGAGTGGCAGGGAGAAGGTCACCACCTTTGTCACCACTGAGCACAAAGGAAACAGAGCTCAGGCTGCCTAATAGCCTTGGGAGCAGGGGCAAATTGCTCTGAGCTCCCTTCCCTTGCAGGGAGAGGACAAGGAGTCACGTTTACATGCACTTGTTCTGCACACATGCAACAAAATCCAGGGTCTCTCAGACCATCAGATTTACTGTACACAGACAAATCAGCTGTACTGCACAGAAAGAGGCAACCTGACCATCAGGCAAAAGGGAGAAGCAGTGTTGCTGTGTACATCTTTCCCCCCGGGGAGAAGTCTTGTGCCCAGCCTGAAAGCCTCTGTACTGTTCACAGGAAAACGACTACTGCACGGTGCTTTGGGCTGTGCTCCAGGCGGTAGGTATCTCCAAAAAATGTTTGGAAAATATTTTAAAAATCTAATTCCACCCTGACATCTTCAGGAAGAGTTGAAGAACAGGGCCTATAAAACTGGTTTATGTGGATCTATGAAATCACCATTCCAAGCAATTCTGTCCAACCCTTCTTCCATCACTTCACACTGTTCTCACCCCGCATCAGTATCGCAGCAGAAATTCTGAAGCAAAGCAATTAAGAGTTTTCAAACTTTTTTTTTTTGGCAATGCTTTAAGAGATTCATTCCAAGGTGAATAAAGAAAAAAAAAAATCCTCCCACAAACTCTTAACTTACTCTTGCAGAGTTTCTACTCCTTTTTCTTTATATTGCAGTTCCTGCTTCATCTGTGCCAATTCTCGTTTTAGCCTAGAAAGCTGAATATAACAAAATAACTTAAAATATGTAACAGAAGCTTTCATATTACAAATAATTGTTTTTCAAATGCAAAATCTTAAGTTACTTTAAAAAATCGAAGTGATAATCCAGTATCTCTTCTTATTTTGCTTTAAAATTTACATTAAAACAACACAAGACTTTCTGACATATTGCCAAGACACAACCAAACAGTGGTCACAACATCCACGTTTCAAAGTATCAATATCCTCATCTGTTCTATTGGTTTTCTGTCTCCAATAGCTTATGCCATCAGACAGCGAGTTTCAATCCATCTGAGTTTTGTTCTCTCCTTGTAGCACACAGACACCTCCCAACCATCTTCAACTCTTAGCCAACTTTAAAAAAGACTGAACATGCAATGCTGTTAATTTTTCAATCCAGGAAACCAAAACCACTGGCAACAGCATCGTCCTCTCTCCCAGAAATGGCAGCCTGATGTTCTACAGTTATTTCCATGTTGTCCTGCCCCCTCAATCCCCCCACCAATTACCTTAATCCAACTAGTGAGCATAAATCAAAAGGGACAAAGCTGCGATGTCTCCAAAACCACGTTTTTGTGGTTTTATGAAAACAGTTACCTGAGTAGGTTGGGCAGACCTTGGAAAAGCGCTACCAGCACCAAGAGTGATCTGCACAGAAATAGTTCCTTGCCCTCCAAAGCTGGTAGATAGCTGAGAGCAACGTGGGGAGGGGGACGCAAGGGGCTATGGACAAATGGGGGGAATGGAGGTGCTTCAGTGTGCAGTGGCGAGTTGTAAGAGAGAACTGAGAGCCCAAAGAGGGGGCAGGGATGGAAGAAAAAAGCTCTCTTCTCAAGCTATCAAAATTGGTACCTCTTCTAAGATTTACCCAGAGCGCTCTTGATTTGCCCATGTCTGTCAGTGAATGACAAAATCATTAGTTAAAAAAAAAAAAACAAACCACCCACACCACATAAACTAGAAAGAGACTAAAAAGAAAATCCCACATAGCCTTCCCCTTTCTTCAAAACTCATCACACCTTCCCCCCAAACACTCCTATACCCTCACTAACTCTTCCAACTCACCAGAAGTAAAATTAAAAAAAAAAAAAAAATCACTATTATCACGTACACAAACACTTCATCATATGTATTTTATCCTCTTACCTGAAAAAACTCAATGCCTATGCACACTGAACAGGTTACACTACGCACTTAGGAAAACATTTTGTTTTGAGATACAGGAACAGAAAAAAAGAGCCATATAAGTGAAGACCTTATATATTTTTTTTATTAATATTTAATGAGGCTTATTTTCTTGTTGAGAATATGCTGACATTTAGAGTATGTAAAACAAGCAAACACTAGTCAGCACGTAGTAAACACATACAGAGAGAATAAATGCCTTTGAAGGGTGGCAAACAGGATTTATTTTCAGAGGCACTCATGTGAAAAGTGGTCACTACAACAAAAATGGAACACTATCCAGCAAAGATAAGTATTTTTTATTTATTTTGTGAACTGAGTGCCTGGCATGCTAAATCCCATTTTATCTATTAATAAAAAGAAACACAATTTAGAAATAGGTTCTAGAGCTTAATATTATAAACTGGTTTTATTTATGACTACTATATCAATTTGCCTGAAACCAACATGCAGACTTTAACTCTTTGCTAAAGCAGCAAGGGAGAAATTCAAGTCGACAACTATTTCAACAAAGACTGTAACAAAAGTATAACTCTAGTTTAAAAAGAAAATATATATACACATATATATATAAATGCAATACTTCTTCTAGAACTGCCTATCACTGTCAGAACACTTGAACTACCCTTCCCTCATAGAGGAGATCCGGCCAAATCAGCTGAAAAGTTTTATTTGCCCAACATGTCTACTGAATTGTGAACAGATTTCCAAATAAATGGCTAAATCTAGAGTTTGACGACATCCATGTAAACCCACTGAAAATGGGTAAATGGGAAAATATGAAGACAGTGGGCTTGAACTGCACTTAATCAAGAAAGAATTCGGCTGGAGAGTATTTACTACTTGTGGCAGTTTGCAGAGAGAAAGCAGTTTCTGAAAGCCTGGCTGTCTTTGACATTCGTGACAAGATCTTTATGCTTGTAACATGGAAAATGCAAGACTTTGCAAGTCATTGAAATGCAGTGAATACAGAACAATAGGTCAGAGTAGAAAAGCAATTCTTAATATTATGTTTCCAAATATGCATGCAACATCCAATGCAAATGCTAAGGTAAAAGAAAACCACATAGTCCTCCTCCATTCCCCATGCCTAATTCATATTTTTACAAAATGATAAGAAGATTACTTACTCTGTCACGTCGGCTGGCTATTTCTGCTTTTATCTGATATGGGTCATACTTGGTATTAGTTGAAAATCCAGAGAATGCTAAACAGATGGAAAAGAGCATTTTACATGTTGTGGGGTTTTTTTTCTTTAATACACCTGTTAATATGTGACGCTATTTCATAGCCCATTGCGTTCATTCTGTGTGTTCCATGTCACTAGGTTTTACAATAACCCTGTGCTAAATTACAGCTGAAGAATTACCTGTGGCCTGCCTGATTTTTTTTTTTTTTTGTCCTCAACAACAAGAGTTGTATATAGCAGCACTGCACACTGCCTAAAAAGCAATGAGCTTCGATGACAGGATGGTGGCATTCACTGATGCAAGCAATTTGTGTAACATTTACAACTGCTAATTGCTTTCCAGGTATGCTGAATTAACAGCATGGTAGGGAGTAAAGTACCAAAACTACTGTCAGAGTACAGTTCAATCCACTTCAGAGTGAAGCTGCCTCCTAAAGCAACAGCGTAGGGTACTGACATACAGACCAACCTCTGGCAAGTGAGTACTTCGCACAGCGCATCTAGAGTCAGGCCATGATTCCAAGCTGTGGCGTTACAAGCTAAGGCCTAGACGGATGAAGTAAAGGTCCTAGAGGATAGGCTGGGCAAGACCAACCATGATTTATTGCGTGAGTCGTTCACAGCAGCACTTGCCCACTGAAAAATGCCTGGTATGTGGGTGGATGGGGTTGTGCTGTTAGACCTACCATTCCTTTGTAGAGTTGAAGGCTGCTGTTTTGAAACCCATATCCATGTCTGCATTGCACTGAGCCTGTCAACTCTCGAAAGAATACTGCAATGCCAAGGTCACATCAAGCGTGCAGGAACTTGCCAAAATGAGTAGTCATGCCTGGACTAATTCTCTAAATCCAGGATTTTCTATGGATATTTTTTTTTTTAAACAGTGCTGATCACAACTGAGTCACAAAACTGCTGCATGGGCACCTCCCTGTCAACCCACAAGCACTGAGCTCACACCACCTCCCACTCATGAGCACACGACACTGAGTTAATGGCAGCACCCACACGCAAAGAGGAGGAAAACAGCTTGTAAAGTTTTAGTTCTTTTAACTCAAGAGATTGAAACAAGTGGTGGTGGAGGCAGGAATATTCGCAGTAAGTGCCCAACTTTGGCCATGTAATTGCACTTGAACGCAGAGCCTTCGATTTCTGTACAATAAATGGAGAAGAAGGGAGTGGAGGAGTTGGATTAAGAAAAGCAAGTGGAGAAGCCTCGGGGAATCTTGAGTTGACAGCATGATTAATCCCCAAAGGGGTTTTTTGGTTGGTTGGTTGATGTTTTGGTTTTGGGAGGTTTGGTTTGGGTTTTTTTAATATATCATCTGACTAACCATGCCATCCCATTTTCCCAAATCAGATGCATATGGCCTTAAACCAATATAAAACATATTAACACATCTGTAGAAAATTAAACTTTTCACCTCAAAACCAGTGAAAATCTTATTTAAACAAATTTACAGTATTTCATTATTGATTCCAAAGATATACCAAAAAAAGAAATCTACCAGAAGACTGAGAAACGTAAGTCAACTGACATAGCATTAGCATTCATACTACAGATAACCTCCTGTTTTGTAGTTTTTAAGTCGCATTTTGTTGCTGTTTCAAGCAACTTGGTTTTCCAAGAGCTCTAAAAATATGAAAACCAGGTTTCATTTTTCTAGTATGTTATCTTCAATGGAACTTTATTTCTATACATTCACCTGAAGCAATTCAAAGTACCCCATAGAACTACTACAAATTTTGTCAAAAAACAAAGAGCCCAAGTTCCTAGAAAAGTATTGTACTAAATGGAAATTTAGATTTTATAATCTAATAGAATATTGATTGCACTATCTTTTACCTTATTCCAAGTATTTAAACAGTAGTTAAACACTTTAATCAATAATTTCTTTTTTAAAAAAAACTTTAAGAAAAAAAAATTAATCTTTCCTAATAATTCTCAAGAAACTTCAACATAACAGGGAGAAATAAGACTAGTCACATCTGTTCAGTTATGTCACAAACTAAATTACAGAAGACATATTTAAGACTAATCAAAAATATGAGATAATCCCAGTTCAGCAGTAAAAGAACACTTGGTCAAGACCATGTGGGACACCTTAGCCCTAGGAAACATCTTTTATTCAGGATTTTGGCATACAAATTAATTACCTTGGATTAATAAATACTAGTGGATCAGTAGCTAAACACTTCTATACGGATGACTGCTTTGAACCCGACCCCTGCCAGGTTTCTTGAACATTTTCAGAAAGGGCTAAACAGAGCTTCCCATACTTACCACATACATGGGATTTGCCAGCAAATCCGGCAGTTTGGCAATGGCTGTACACACGGCAGCCACTGAAAAGTCACCAGTGCAGTGTAACTCCACCACCTTTCCACCTGATGGGTAGGTATGCCCACTTCATACACTCCTTTGAACTAGACTGTTTTGACTCTTCAGCAAAGACACCTTTTCCTGTTGCACCAGCCAACAGCCACGACAGCAGTGCAACAGCTTCAGATTTCAGAAAAAGTGTATGATCTGCTTCAAGCTACTGGGAACATCTGAAGAATGAAAAGGGCAGGAAATAAAGCCTCTGTGACCTACACCACCAGCATTAGGATCAGATACTGGCATTCAAGAATAAGGTGCGCTAATGAAACACCAGATCCTACTTTGTGGTCAGAGGTACTCTTGACCATAGATTTGCAGAAGGCTTCCCCTAACCTGACAGGTCAACCCCATGTCAAGGGTGGAATAATCTATGAATTTAGGAGTGCAAATAGGTGGGTAGTCCAGAAATATTACCTTGGTTTTGTTGCCTTGCACAAGGCATCACTATGACTGGCTCCAAGATAGCTAGAGATGCTAGGATATATCCCTGTTAAAAAGCCATGTTCTAATGGACTTAACAGGAAATGGAAGCCCTTGAATAGCAGAGCCAAGGGATAGCGCCTCACTTCTGTAGTCAGGATCTTCACACAGAGGAGAACCAGGTGATGGAAACACTTCACACTATTTCCAACACCACGTCTTTTGTAAGGGGAGGTGGGTAAGTCAAGAAGAGACTAGTAAACTCACAGCTGGCATAGGAACGGCTGTCATCCTCACACATTTTGTGCAACTGTTGATACTCTTGTTGTGCTAGCTCAAAACGCTGCTGCTTTATTTGGTAAATCTCTTTCTTGGCGTTGAGTGCCTCCTGGGCAACTATTAAATATTCCTTTAGCATGCGTTCCTGCTCCCTTCTCCATTGCTCCCTTGGGTCCTCAATTTGTGTGAGCTCTAAAGGAGAAAAGCATAAAAGAAAAATACAAATTATTTTGTTAAGGTCTGTTCTCAACTAGCACACCTAACACTACAGTGGTCAAAATCACTCCAGCCTGGACGAGAAGAAGGAAGGATGCTGAGTGAAAGAACAGGAAAAGACCTTTCAAATCTAAAAGCCATTTCAATTTCATTCTTTTATTTATCAGCTAGAGCAAACCCACAGAAAAGTGTTTTGACTCTAACCTTCCCTCGTAGCCAACTTGAAAATTCTAAGGACTACCTAACAACCCAGAGCCATGTAGGAGAGAAAAAGGTATCTTAATGCTTAACCCGTAACTCCACAAATAGTTGAAAAAGCCCTAAGATACTACATACAACTTCACAAGTATAACATCCTTAAAGGTCAGTGACTACACACTTGCGTTAATTAAGAATAAAGTCATTCAACAGAAAAATTATCGTTTTCATCTCAAATCCATAAAAGCATTTAAACTGCTGCTTTTTTTTGGTTTTGGTCTTCAGAAACAGCACTCTCATGCTTTCCCTTTCCAGGGTTTAAAACAGTTCATATTCAAACACAAATTAAAAATAGGTTTCCAGTACAAAATCTTTCCTGCATATAATGGTTTTCAAAGTTATTATCATACAGAAATCTCTTTGCAGTTCCAAAGACGTTTGAAGCGGACACATGCATTAAAATCCTATAAAATTACTGGCTCATTAGTTTTCTTTTTGTGGTGATGCTCAAGCTAGCAAATATGTTTTACATGAGGATGCCCTTGTAACATCTCATGTCCAAGTGAATCTTAATTTCTGATGATTGAGGCTCTACAGGTAAGAAGTTGCTGCAGATGCAATGTCACTGTTCAAAGCAGTGGCAGAACCTACAGCACAGTCAGGAGGTAAGCACCTACTCATTTTTTTTTCTCATGAAAGATGAAAGCCAGTTATGTTTTGTATTAATCTTCTGTATATAATTCAGTATATATTGGTGTCAGCGATGAAATGAGAAACTATAGAAGACTGAGCCAAACACTTTATGAGCTTTAATGGTGTCAAGGTCATACTAGCAGCTCTACCATTTGAGAGCCATCTGAAAAGTACATAAACAAAAACATGAAGCTCATCTAGGAACAGTACTTACAAGAGATTTGTATATTAGGTTCCTATGAACGTTTTTCTGAACAGCTGTAACGTTTTTCTCCCCATAACTCCTCAACACAACAATGTTGTGCCTACAGTTCTGCAACTTCTCCCCAGATGCCAGGGACCCTCAATTCTCAGCAGTACCTTCTAGCTCCAATTCCCCCAAATTACCTTTGGAGCCCAGGACAGGATGTACTGTGGCTTGTTCCAGTCTCCATAAATTCTTCTCTGCATCCAGGGCAAGCAGAAAAGACTTCACACTGCAGCCCATCCTTTACTGATAGCATGATAGTTTGCAATGCTATCTCATCTGTCTTTAAATATTCCTGAAATCCCTGCAAATTTCATGTTCCTAAAACTGCTAATACCCTATGGAAACTATGCAGATATTGAGAAGTACTTATGAGACAGAAAAGCTGGATCTTAGTGTCTCTTTTAGAATAGGAAATTAATAGTTCTAATCTCAAAAAACAACCAAGGCTAAAATGTTATGCTGTGTCACACATTAAGCTTCTCAAGTCCTATACTATAGGGCACTGCATCTTTTCTTGAATTATTTCAGAAGCCTTCTCAAACACTGGCAGCATTCTTCTGAGGCAGTAAAACTTATTCATGACAATCTCTTCTGCTTTATGAAGTACAGAGGCTTCGCTTTACCCTGGATTTCTACACGTTTGCCATGTAACAACAAAACTAAAGCTGCACTGCATAATAAAAAAAAAAAAATCACATCCTTCGTTTCCTTATAACCAACTAAAAAAAAAAAAAATTAAAAAACCTACAGTAATTCAAAAATAGCCCCAGACAAATGCAGAGAACATATTATTTCCCCCACCAGGGAATGCCAAACTGGTTAAAGGAGACTTCAAAGGCTCCCAAGACTCTGAGGAGGAGGGAAAGCAATTCCGTGTCTGGCAGCCACCAAGGTTTTTAAGCGATGTTTGGACAAGAGCCAAGAGCAGCTCAGTAAGGGTGTCAACAAAATACTGAATTTACAGAACAAGATGGAGATCAGGGTTGGAAGCACCATTGAGATTTACAGAAGATTCCTCTGTTCCTGGGGTTTTTCAATATAAATGAAAAGTTATTGCCTAGAAATCTTTTTATTACTTTCTTGGTAAACAAACATAGCAAGAGGCTTGGAAAAATAAGATATATTACTGTTTTCTTTTAAAAGGTGCAAGGGCAAAAAGCTTAAGACTGTGCACAAAGCGTGAGAGGTCCCTGGTAAGCATAACTTTAGAAAGACTCCCTCTGAATTATCCCTTGCATTTTCTCACAGTATTTCTTGAAACCGAAGCACTTTAACTGTTTTGTCAATTAACACAAAACTCCAATGCTGTATAAAGCATTTAACCAGACAGCCACAAACGTGAGCCTGAATGTTTTCATGTTCAAGCTGCCGTTCAAAGTATTTCAGACATAGTTCAGAATACAATGTTAAGGACTCATTTCACAAAAACATTTCTACACCATCTCTGCCACTTGCCTGACACCATCCCATGATGCACATGATTGTTTGCTCATTAGTCCTCACTTCTACAAAGGAGGTTAATGCAGTCTTGATTGGTACCTTTGTTGTCCACTTTAAAATTGGATCAAGTATCCTAGTAATTGTCAGTAATGATTATCCAGCTATATCATCAGCTCTGTCTTCCTTCTGAATGTAAATCTTGCTTGTATATGCAAGCACTGTATTAGCCTAAGGGTGACAAACCCATTTTGCTGTGACGGCTGAATTACTGTTTAGGATAATATCTGTGGGCTGCAAGTAATTAGTTATCTTGAAAGAGACAAATTTTGCAACCTTGTGAATTGCAGAATGATTCCTTTCATTCAGTTCAGCACAGATCCTATGAAGTTTCTATTCCTCTGTTCATATATTACCTTTATTTAACTCCTAATATGATTAGCTTTACTTTCCCAGGCTTGGATGCCCCATCCCTGGATGTCTTCAAGGCCAGGCTGGGTAAGGCTTTGAGCAACCTGGTCTAGTGGAAGGTGTCCCTGCCCATGGCAGGGGGTTGGAACTGGATGGTCTTTAAGGTCCCTTCCAACCCAAACCATTCTGATTTTAATATGTGCATTCATACACATGTACATAGGTTGTTGCAAGTGCGGTCCATTACTTCACTCCAATGTAAATCTCCCTTTTTATTAAACTTCAGCATTAACTAAAGTTCCCATGACAGGTTAAACAGCAATCATTAAGCTACTACTTCTTTTAAACATAAAGGTAAGAATTACCTTTATGTTTAAATTACATTTAGGTAAGAATTACCTAACAGTCTGTATTTATTGCCTTTCAATTGTCTCAGCTATCTGTCCTCGTGATCAGTGCATTAACAGCTCTTTAAAGTTTATTATTTAATTTGTGATCTTTTTAAATTTCACAACAACTAAGTGCCTGTGTGGGACAAACAATATCATAGGAACATTTGTTATTCTGCTGGGTTTTTTAAAAAATAAGTAATTGTGAAACCACAATACATAAGTAATTCCAATGATGGCACAAAGCCAAAAACTACTTCTACACTTCTATTTTTTAATTGACAATTGAGGTTGTTTTTACAGTTTATACTATTTACCATTGCTGTGATAGGCCATACAACTCCTTTCTTCTTTTATCCCTCCCCATCAACTGCCGATTCCCACAATATTAAAAGCATTCACTCACTGGTGATAAGTAGCTTAATGATAGCAGCACAGCAGTAACAGCAGCAGTATTACGAAGCTGTAAAAGATAACTTTTTTTTTAAAGTACAACTGGCTAATATGCCAGACAGTGGTGATACAAAGCTCAGCATAGTCCAAAGGAAAAACATTGGAAATCTCTCCCTCTCAGTTTCCAAAAGGGACATCTGTTGTCTTTTTGATAGCACTTTTACTGTATTAAACATAAAACATATACTGACTAAGAAGTGAGGAGGTTATTGTATTTAATAGTGCTTCTAATTAAAAATCAGGACTTCCCTCAGAATGTATTTTGGTTTTTAGTATAGAAGAGTGAACTATGGATGACTGGGAAAATAGGAAATACACGGTAACTCAAATCATAGTCTGTAAATTTCTTTACACATGGAAGGAGGATTGTGGCCCCATTTGAAAGATGAGAAAACAGATACTGCAAGAAATTACTTGCATACATTTTCTTACTGTGGTATGAGGTGCAAAAATGGTATCGGAAACAAAGTTCGTGCCATCAGTTAACATCAGCTTGCGAGATTCCTCAAGATAATCATACAACTACTCACGATTTATGTGGTCCATATAATAAACTCCAATCTGTTGATCGTAAACAGTTTCCCATCCTAAAGGAAGCTCATCACCGACACAGTCAGCAAATGTCAATGGCTTTGTAATCCTGTAAAAATAAAACCAACACAAATAAATACAAAAGGTGCAGAGTTTATAGTGCAATAAATATTAGTACATGTTTTGAAGATACCTCCATCATTTGATCACAAACCAGTTATGCTTCTTAGGAATGTGCTAATAACTACAAACATACAGTTTCAAAATAAAATTTCATTTAAATATGCTGACAGATACTCCCTGAACAGGTAAGACAAGCTTCTCCCTTCAAGTTTCTATGTTTAACAGTTTAATTACAATGGCATGCAGTTCTGCCAGTTTTTCTCCCATATTGAAAAGAACACAAACAGGAAGCTGGAGTTCACCACTGCTATAAGTTAGTAGAAGCTTTACAGACTAACTTCGTTAAGGTGTCAAAGCAGGATAATTGTTTGCCCCTATAAGAAAGCACTATATAATAGATTTCTCCTCTTTTCAATTATACACTTACGACTACTAATTATATTTTCCTTGTCTAGACCCATCCAAATTACTTCCTCTCCCTCCAAAAGAAGAGAGACAAACAGATGTCTCTAAAGAATACTGAAGGCACTGGAGCACAAACAGTAACTAATAAGTAACAGCATTACCACCTAGCAGCTTAAAATATTACACCCCTTGCTAGGCAAACTCTTGATAGACAGTGGATAATAAAAAACCAAACAGCAATTTCATTATTTACACATTCCTGTCAAGTACTAGGTAACAAATTCTACAGAAAGACTCTAAACCAATACTGTTCTATAGCATTATGTTATATTAAAAAGAAATCCTGAAACTAAAAATCTTTAGCATTCAGTTGAATCACATCTATTTCCAGTATCATCATTTTAATCGTTACTCAACCACTAAGATAAAGCTGCAATAGAATTCCTTTACAGAAGAACTATTAATAATAGCCATCTCATTATACATGGGATATAGATTCAAAACCTTCAGCATCTATTTGTTGAGGCATTTCTAATACATAGAATGATGACAGCTCTGCAAAGATTATACACACATGTTAATTTAGAGACTGACTTCAGCTCAGCATAACCTATGGTATAATACTATTTGGTGTAAAATGGAAGTCTTTGCATGTTACAATACCCAATTAAAGTTTTCTGACACCAGATCTGGACTATTCTTACAAATACACTGCGGAATAGAGAGATCACTGGGACTGGTATTTGCACTTCACCTGATAACACCCTCATAAAACATTAAGTCTGTCTGAACTACAACATAGAACGCTTTGGGTTGGAACGGGCCTTAAAGACCATCTAGTTCCACCCCCCCTGCCATGGGCAGGGACCCCTTCCACTAGACCAGGTTGCTCAAAGCCTCATCCAGCCTGGCCTTGAACACTTCCAGGGATGGGGCATCCACAGCTTCTCGGGGCAACCTGTTCCAGTGCTTCACCACCCTCTCCGGGAACAACTTCTTCCTGATGTCTAACCTAAATCTCCCCTCTTTTAGTTTAAACCCGTTACCCCTTGTCCTGTCACTACAGGCCCTTGTAAAAAGTCCCCCCCAGCTCCCTTGTAGCCCCTTCAGGTACTGGAAGGCTGCAATGAGGTCTCCCCAGAGCCTTCTCTTCTCCAGGCTGAACAAGCCCAACTCTCCCAGCCTGTCCCCATAGCAGAGGTGCTCCAGCCCTCTGAGCATCTTCGTGGCCTCCTCTGGACCCACTCTTAACAGGTCCATGTCCTTTTTATTCTGGGGGCCCCACAGCTGGACAGAGTACTCCAGGTACTCCACTAAATATTTTTCATAAAATCAAACAATAAATCAGAGTGCATTTCAATTTTTTTTTAGGCAGAATTGCTTGAGAAGTAATGTTATTAACTTCATGGTATCCCTCTGACATAGACATGCTGAACACATGAATATACACTGATTTTAATATACGTATTTTCAGTCATATATGTAGCTCCATCTAGACCAAATCTAAAACTGCATCTTTGGTGAAAGGGGGTGAGTAGGTCCTTGTCATTACAACATGCCCTGATATATTTTAAGATAACCACCTTGAGATGTCATCTGGTCATCCTCAGCCATCTTTGGTGAAAGGGGGTGAGCAGGTCCTTGTCATTACAACATGCCCTGATATATTTTAAGATAACCACCTTGAGATGTCATTTCCATCTAAGATCTCAAGTGTAACTTTTTATGGAGTGTTCCAGACACCTCATCAGGAGACATCCACAGAGGACCACTGAAGGGCATATTTTACCACTGACCAAGCAATCGCACAGTCTCACATTGAAGTGTCAACTTTTTTGTGACTTGGCAATGAAGTACACTGCCAAGAAAAGCTAATTTTTCTGTTTTGTGTCTTCCACCATCTCACTTTACCTAATGAAATGGGAGAAGAAACAGCAATCAATTCATGATGAAAAAGAAGGAGGAGGCAGGTGTGTAATGTGAACAGACTCACTAGACAACTACATAAATGCTAGCACCTGGGGGTGTTGGTTGACAGCCGGCTGAATATGAGCCAGCGGTGTGCCCAGGTGGCCAAGAAGGCCAACGGCATCCTGGCCTGCATCAGGAACAGTGTGGTCAGCAGGACCACGGAAGGGATTGTCCCCCTGTATTGAGCACTGGTGAGGCTGCACCTCAAATCCCTTGTTCAGTTTTGGGCCCCTCACTGTAAGAAAGAGGGTGAAGTACTCCCAGAGAAGGGCAACGGAGCTGGGGAAGGGTCAGGAGCACAAGTGCTGTGAGGAGCAGCTGAGGGAGCGGGGGGTGTTTAGCCTGGAGTAGAGGAGGCTGAGGGGAGACCTTATTGCTCTCTATAACTACCTGAAAGGAGGTTGCAGAGAGGTGGGTGTCAGTCTCTTGTCCCAAGAGGAGACAAGCAATAGGACAAGAGGAAATGGCTTCAAGTTGCACCAGGGGAGGTTTGGATTGTATATTAATAAAAATTTCTTCACCAAAAGGGTTGTCAGGCACTGGAACAGGCTGCCCAGAGAAATGGTTGACTCACCATCCTTGGAGGTATTTAAGAGACGTGTAGATGTGGTGCTTGGGGACATGGTTTAGTGGTGGACTTGGCAGTGCTGGGTTAATGGTTGGACTTGATTATCTTAAAGGTCTTTTCTAGCCTAAATGATTCTGTCCTACTGTCTGCTCGCCTGAAGCCCAGGGTAGTGAGTATGCTGTGCACCCTCCTTGCAGCCCAAAGGAGGACCATTTCATGTTCATTGCATCCAAGGCTGCCTTTGAGCTTCACATTCTCCACCAGCCCTCCCTTGTTGGTGAGAACAAGACCCAGTAGATCACCTCTCCTTGTTGGTTCCTCTGTAAGTCAGAGGAGGAAGTTGTCATCAACCCATTCCAGAAATCTCCTGGCTTGCTTGTGCCCTGCTGTTCTGTCCCTCCAACAGATATGAGCAAGGTTGAAGTCCCCCATGAGGATCAGGACTTGTTAGTGTGAGGCTGCTCCAGTCCATAGAGTGCCTCATCTGCTCAGTCTACCTGGTTGGGTGTTCTGTAGCAGACCCCCACTATAATGTCACCTGTCACTGATCTCCCTTTAACCCTGAGTCATAAGGTCGTGGTCAGCTCCTCATCCATCCTCTGGTGGAGCTTCTTGTATGTCTGTCTTTGAACTAGAAGTCCTTCCCCACCCCAAAACAAAACCAACCAGAAGAACCCAATGGTAAAAACTTCAAGTGATGGAAATAATACTACAGCTACACTCTAGCTATTCCAACAGTGCAGTAAGTGCACCATTCAATGACTAACGAAAAGCACATAAACTTGCACACAGTCAACAGAAAAACTGCATTTACTTGCCTCCTAAAACTATTTGAGTATTCTTGAGATTAAATTGTTCAAAATTATCTGTGGTAGAATAAAAAAAAATCCTCACTAGTTCAAATGTACGGTTTTGAACAGCTCAGTACAAGAGTATAAATATCAAGTTATTTAGGTCAAATAATAAAGAGCTTGATCACACTTGCTATGGATTCTCAAACATGTATAAACAGTTTAATAAGATGAAGATGTACATAAACTTGTACACCCTTATTTAAGCAAAAATTTTCCATTACTGACAAATACATTGTTTAAATCATGTAATCATACAAATCCAAAGCTGCTGTATTCAAGAAAGAAAAAGTTACTATGGACTGGCACATGCATTCCTTCAGTAATTCATCCAGTAGTCAGGCAGACCAAATACTGCCAAATACTTCTGATCTCCCTGGAATTCAGTCAAATATTAAAAATATAACGTGCAGCATTTTTCTTAAACTCTCATGGTTTTGTTCTGAAGACATCATGTTTACAGTTTCTCAAAGTAGTCTAGACATCGGCTCCTAAATCACCACACTATAGACAAGATTTTCTTTGGAATGAGTTATGAGACATGCTTGCCTGTTATACAAACACACCGTCACCCTTTATTCATAAATAAAACCTGCCCATGATACCCTAACTTTTCACACTACAAGAACTTTAATTCAACACTCTCCATGATCCCACCCGGGCTCAGCCTTCCAGGACAAGGACAACGCTCACTTTCGGGAAAAGGGAGACGGAAGAAAGCCAATAGATCTGGTCTAACCGGTTTTCATTCCAATGTTACAAAGCATGCATGAAGAGTTTAATTAATGGTTTTGAAGAAAACCTTGTAAGAAAAAAAAAAAAACAACAAAAAAACCAACACACACACATATAAAAAGCTGTCTTCCAGACATCCAGACCACTACTGACTTGATGTCACTACATTCGAAGTTGCTTCAAACTGGATTCCCTTCAGACAAAGCATAACATCACACTGACTCTCAATACAGTCACACATCTACCTACCTTGAACCTTCTTCATTCAATTAATCTACATCAAAACATGTAATGCTTAAATTAGGAACTGGAATTTTATCCCTGTGTTTTGCACTGGTTTAACAAAGTCAACTGAAAAAAAAAAATAGATTTCTGGTTTAAGCAGCGCAACTCTGAGGACAAGATACATTTTTCCAGTTAGGGAAACCATGGGCTTCCAAGGACAACAAAGACAAAATGGAACAGATGCAGATATGGATATTGGAGGTCAGCCACAAATTTCAGCAGTAAACTGAAGTTATTTATTTCAGCAGTAAACTGCTGAAATTGAGTATTATCTTGAAATACTGCTTTACACTCTTTTTTTCATTTAGCTTAAGCACTGTAAAATGGAACGGGTCTCTTCTGCTTCTATATAATCATACAAGGTACAAGCACATCTGTTAAAACATTTCAAAGTACTAAAAGACAAAAACTTTTCAAAGTAATATGAAGACAGACAGACTAAAAATGCTGACATTTTTAATTAAATAAAAAACTAACCAGGGCTGTCCTGAACGATGCTATTCACAGTAGTATAAACAAACTAAGGCATTTCATCTGTAACTAGTGATCATCTCCTGTCCCCCCCCTCCAACAACTGATAAACACTAGTAAGAAGGTTCGGAACTTCCAGCTAAAGACAGAACTCCTCTGGGACCAATTTACAACATGAACTGGTTGCAGCCACTGAATCTACAACCCAGGTACAAGTGAAAGTCACCCTCAGGGGCCAATTTTGTATATATCAAAGAGCCAACCATAACTGAAGATTAATTCATTTGTTGATTCCTCATTATCTTGATACATTTATCCTTTCCAGAAGTGATGATGATCTTCAGTCATTAGGCACACAATTTTTTATGACTGAAACCCTTCAAAAGCAAATACCAAAACAGAAAGCTTCCAAAATCCAAATCCTGCAAACTGAGAGAAAAAAAAAAAATCTTTGAGCACTGTCATGCGCCTTGGATCTGTCACCTCTAACTTTGCCCAAATTAAATGTTTTCATTAAGAAGAAATGGAAGTCTGGAATTTGCATGCAGTAAGACAAACATATTAATAAAATCTGGGTTTTCAGGTATTTTCTCTGCATCAATTCTCAAGCTAAACAGAATACAGAAATCTAACTACAAAACAAAACCAAGCAGTTGAATAAAATCATTTCCGAGTGGGGAGTTTTTCCCTCTCCATGTGTACTTATTTCACGTATTTATTCATCACCCATACCCAGAAGGCTTCCAGAATACATTAATACAGCTTTCTGAATATGCAGCAGCAACACATATTTCTTCAGTGCATCAGTTCATGGCAGGGAGTGGGTGGGAAGGAAAGAAGACAGTAAAAGGCAAAGGCTAAATACCATTTTAGATAAGTTACTGCAAAACTGCTCCCAGCTTTAGTATACTTTATTAACAGAATCTCATTTCAACCCCCTCAAATTACAGAAAACCTCAACTAATAAAGGAACACTCCTGGATTCAAAGAAAAGGCATACTTCAACACTCCAAAACACAGTTTGACCAATAGCATGAGGCAGCAATTTCACTGTCATGGATTTTCAAAAACACAAGGCATCAGAAAATATTAGATAAGATCCTCAGTCTTCCCGTGGCCCTGATGCCACATCAGAGGGTCCTGGCTGCTTGAAATCCCCAGGGCTAATTGAGCAAAACTTCTCCCAGGAGGAACTAAATTAAGACAAACAGAGCCTGTTTTCACAAGATCTTGAACAGGAAATCGAAAAGGTGTTTCCAAAGTAGAAATGCCACTGCAAACTAGCTGCCGTCTCTCAGACAATGTCTAGATGCCTAAATTGCATCCAGGGTCACCTTATCTTCCAAAGTGTTCCTGGATTAAGAGGAAAGCACTAACCACGAGGGCTAATTATGGAAAAGAACCAGCACGTTCTGAAGAAAAGCCACCATGTGTAGGGGAGATAGGGGGAAAGATGCAAGAACAGCAAAATGCTTTTATTTTTGTTCCTGATTTGGGTCAAGTCCAACAGCAGAGACAGAAGATGTCTAATAAAATCCGATGCTCCTCAACAGACAACTAGGAGAAACATTCTCTTAAATCTGATCTCAGTATGAACAGCCATCTAATGCGACAGATATTTTTGCCTGACAAATGAGAATTACAGGCTAGAAAACGGTAGCAGTTCACATTTTGGATCTGAAAAATACCAGGTAATTTAAAAAGAAGTAACTGTGTAAATAGAAAAGAATTACACATTCTGATAAATCCAGCAATAGTTTATCCAAAGTATTACACTGAGTGTATTAATGAAGCGTCACAAGGCAAGAAAGGCAGAAGGCAAAGTGAAGTCATGCGCACACTTGGCTTTCAGCCAGACATTTTCTTACCTCCTTTAAAACGCGAATTTATATTACAGCCATTGTCATAAAATTCAACTAATCCTCTGCGAAAGAGCCGCCCAGCAGCCTGACCCACGCGGCCTCACCACGCGGCAGCACGTCCCAGCCAGGCACGGGCTGGGCTGTCTGAGGCAACTGCTGCCATGAACTCCAGGTCCCCTGTCACAGCACCCTGGAGCACACCATGGCCTCCCTCGCTGCCCGTCCTCTACCACGGACTCGGATTGCCTCAAGTGGCCAAGTCATAAAAACGAGCTGGATTTTGAAATATGGTTTGGCAAATGATATGCTGACTGTTTAGTCAAAAGTACAACAAAGTTCACCAAACTATACATATCTTTCAAAGATAAATATCCCTTACAACTTCTTTCTTAATCCAAATTATGTATCTTCATTTTACGGCGTAACTTAATCCCGACTTTTGAATAAAATAACTTACTGAACATCTACTCAATCCTCCATTAAAATAAATCCACAATATGGATGGCTGGAGAGAAACTTGCACAAATGAGATTCTGTGCTCAGGACAAAGACTTAAACAAGGTAACTTGTATTCAAAGTCATTGCTGGCAGAGATTCCCCTTAGAAATAAAAGGCTAGCCTACAGCAAGGAAATAACAGCACCAGCTCTTCTAAAGGTCATTTGAAATTCAGTCTTTTTATGATCACACTGTATTTTGCTGTGATATTCATTATTTTTTAAAAAAACAACTGGAAATAAGCACACAGAAGAGTGCTAATAGTGTCAAGTCAGTGTATTTGATGCAAATCATTTTACAGTAACATGAGCCAACACAGCATACATCAATGTGCAAAACAGAAGGCACAGGATGACACTAGCCAGCTACACTAATGAATCAACATTTTGTGTGGAGAAAAGTGTGTAATCATTATTACATGATTTTTAAATTTTTTTTTTTTTAAATGAAAACGAGTGTTAACTGTCTTTTAACACACAGTATTACAAATCTGGACAACTTGCACAGAGACAGCTGACAAGCACATCACTCCCACAAATATTTGAGTTATTTGTCAATCACCACCTCCTGAGCCATGGTTTGACACTGTTTACAAGCATGGCAAACAAGCTGGTGGCAGCTCCTTTTAACCCTTCACAGCGTGAGCTACTTCAGGAGCTACTTAAAAAGCAGCTCTTGAAACTGTGCATCAGGGCAGCACAGACTGTACCTTCATCAGCCACCTTATTCTTCACTCCATAACCGCCCTTGTTTTATAGCCACCTGAGCTTACGCGGGTCAAGAAAAGTGGCACCAGCTATCTACCTCTCTTGTGACCTCGTGCCGAAGAAAAACAGTCAGGAAAAAATGGAAATAGCGTTATAAAAGCTGAGCGCGTTGACCAGAACGCATGAGCACTCTATACTGGCACCCAAAACCTGAACAGAGTGATTTTGCGTCCTGTAGCGTTTCAGATCATCATGTTCCATGTTGTGCATTGCACTGAATCAGCTGATCCAAACCAAAAACCATGAACTTGATGTTGCTCATTTTAAATTATATTCAAAAGTTGCTCCAAACTGGATTCCCTTCAGACAAAGCATAATGTCACACTGATTCTCAATCAAGTCACGTTTGTATCTCTGTAGTTTGAACCTTCTTCATTCAATCCAAATGATACACCTTCATAATTCATCTTTTACTGCATAATTTAACCTGGAGTTCTGAAAAGAATAAATTTCTGAACATCTACTCAATCCTTCATTAAACTAAATACACAGTATAGATGGCCGGACAAAAGTCACACATGGAGATTCTGTGCTCAGGACACAGACTTAAAGGTAACTTGTATTCAAAATCCTATCTTTTTTGCTGCACTGATTCAATAGACTCCAATCCAAAAAGAATTCACTTTCTCATGCTAGGCAGTCTGTGTATGTCAGTGAGATTTAAAAAAACAAAACAAAACAAACCACAACAAACCAACTTTTCTAATGGGCAGGGTATTATACATATATTAGACCAAAACTGTTCATCCTCTGTAACCTATTTGCTGATACATATAATGCAAATTGGGCAGGTGGACATGAAAACCCTGAACAATCAGATTTTTTGATGCAAGATGGATGTAGAGCTACATGTATGAGTTAATCTATATGATTTGTTGACTTAAACTTGCTACTTCGTCTATGTTGCCTATAAACACCTACAAGAAATATACCTGAGGACACCCTCTAACCTCCTTTCACTGTTATAGAAACAACAAATATTTAGAATCACAGAATGGTTTGGGTTGGAAGGGACCATAAAGATCATGTAGTTCCAACCCCTCCAACTTACTAACATTCAGCAACAGAGAAATAATATACTTTTGGTTTCATCCTTTATCACACTCCCAAAAAACCAAAACAGCTAAGAAATGCTGGCTTAGCATGTTGAAACATAAAATAAAATGCTATGTCCAACTGCAGCTCTCACATAACTTGTCTGACTGCTCAGGAACTGCTGAAACCATTCCACACAAGTAGCCAAGTCTTCCAAGAAGCTATGATCCATAACCAAATTCAGGACACAAATATTATGGGAAATTCTTGCTGAAAACATACCGACATTTCATCAAGACGACTAAAATTCCTCCTTAAAAAATCATAGTGGTGTTAAAAGTCAGTGCTTTTAAGAAATCTGCTTTTGTTTCTACTATTAATTTTTTTTACAGAGAATAAACACTAAACAAAAAATGGAGATAGAGGGGTTAAGGAAGACTGTCCGTGAGTGTTTTAAATCATGTTTTGTTTGTGCACGCACAGACAGCCCGAAGTTACAGGCAACAGTACAAAGCCACCAGCCAGAGCCGAAGATCAGCAGCAGGGCAAGGGCAGTTGCTGGAGGGGCTGGCGGAAGGAAGGCAGGTTGGGCAGTGGCTGATTTGACATCTAGACCAGAAAATTACATATGGCAGCTGGGAATAAGGTGTAAGAGGAGGACAGCAGATAAGAGGAGGAATATGCAGCAGGTAATATAGTTAAGGGGGTGGAAATTAAGAGACTACAGTTCTACTAAACTGATGTCAAACAGGACCTTCATATTCAATATGTTCTTAGCTAGGAACAGTAACATGTAAGATATTGACTCTTCTTTTGCCAATCCTAATAAAGTTGCCTTTGTTACTCAAAATCTCTAATTATTTACAAGGTCTTCTTAGGGACTTGCATATTGGGAAAGACTTCTAAAAAGACCCAAAGAGATAAAAATTGAACGCCTAAATTGAGAGATAAGCAAAATTTAATGGGGAACTTCAGAATCTGAGAAGCAAGCTGAAATCTTCTACCTGTGCAAGAAGCCTAACGTGACACTACATCTGCCCAGACACAGCACTGCTTTAGAGCGGGCAAGCAGTGTTCTAGTTTTCTAGTTTCGTTGATTCTGAATCAACATTTAACTTTTTCACCAACTCCTGGGAATAACTGTCTTTTCCAACTACGTGTTATTGGTAACTGAGGTCCCAGATAGTGGAGGCCATCCCTGCAGATGATCTCTTTATTTCTTCCATCCTGCAAACCGCAATTCTGCAACCTTCTGCTGGAGAAGAGCACATCACGCAGCTCTCTGATTTCTAGGTCAGTTCAGTCCAACAAACTGCTTGGCAGTTTTATCCTACTCTTGCAATGACCCTTCTAGTCTGAGAAGTCAGATTTCTGACTAGCTGACTTGGGCGCAATCCTGCCCACCAGTTAACTAAACCCTCGTAGAAGAGTCACTGTGAGAGGTGATGAGTTGCTACACCCTTACGCAGAGGACTCTGTACGTGCTCATCTGTGAGCACACGCATACACACACACAAAAGTGTTCTCTTCCGACTCCTGGTCACAACTTCTGTATGCAACTACCAGATGAGGAGGAAACACCTGTACTTGCCTAATGGAAGTCAGCTGAGGGTGAAAAGGTGCCTCTGTGAGACGTTACCAGCAAGTTCTTAGCAATGAGCCCTTTGCGCATGAACAAGAATAACGGGAGGAGTTCAAAGCAGGAACAAAACGAAGCAAAAAGGAAAAGGGAGGTCCCCAGCAGACAAGAAGGAATGCAAGTGGGATATAAGACTCCAAATCCAAGTCCATGAAGTTCCACGTGTTAGGAAAAAAGGTGGCATCAAAAGAAGCGTTACATCTTAATAACAAATAACTAAAATGGTCTTAAATGCTGCAAGACACTGTCATGCATGGGAATACTTCCTGCAGACTCTTGCAGCATCACTTCAAGCTTGTATATATCACTTCCAGATCAGCACATCCTCACTATTACACTGCCTCCTTCACTTCTAGTTTATTAAGGCATCTTGGCCATCTCTTGAGTAGTACAGAAGCAAAAGGGGGAAGTTCTTCAAAACTGTCTTCCCATCTACTGTGTTCTCTCACTAACCTCACATGTCCCATATCCAGAAAGATTAGGACAGCATTTGCTGACTGGCTTGTTGCCCTTAAATCTGACCTTACTAGACTAAACTTTTCTTCAAAGTTTTGAAGTCTATATGATCATCCCAAGTATTACAGCAGAGATTTTTTTCTAAAATGTTCTAAGAGCCATTTGTAATACAGGTTGCTGTACATTTGGAATGGCCTGCTCTGCACTGCTGAAGTCCTCCCCCCTACCTGAAATTTTTCATTCTTCACCAATTAGCCAGATCGGAAATAACTGAACAGTGTGTATACACACACAATTTATTGATTTGTCCAAATACCATTAAAGTGTCAAATGACAGAGGCTTAACTTAAACAATCTTCAACAAGGAAAGCACTGTAAACTACTTCTATGAACAGTAAATTACTTCAGACACGTCTCAGAAAAAACTGAGAATCTTAGGCTACCTGGTAATCTTTGGGATGACTAGAAGGCAAGCAGTTGAAGATGCAGAGGTTAACACTAAAAACCTGAGGTATGTACACAATTATGTTTTGATGTGGTCTACAACTGCTTATTAACCAAAGAAAACCCTTCTCATCACTGAGAAGGCCCATTATGCTAGAAAATAGCCAATAAACATGATGATAAAGGAATTTTTTACTCCTGCAGTCCGGGAGAAACAGTGTTTTACAATAGGCTATAGTCAAACCATGTTAAACTACTAGTGTTCCCCTAGAGGTAAACTGGAGTTTAATGAGATTAGAAACAGGCATCTGTCATGTCTATGTGCACACCCTCAGCACTACTATCAGTGAAAATTTAGTTAATTCAATGTTTTAAAACACTGTCATCCCCAATCCTGCAAAAACTGACTATACTTGGAGTATATTCCATTAAATTTTACTAAAATAAATTTCATGAAACTATTCCCACCAGTAAGTATTACTCAATGATACCAATAAAAGAGAAAACACATGTTAAAAGTTACCAGAAACCGTTTCTAGAGAAATTAGCAGAAAGTGGCAAACAATGGGAGGAAGAAGTAAATGCAACTGGACTGAGTATAAAACAATGGTTGGAAAAATATATATTCAAGAGACCATTCTTTTCAAGTCTTGGAACAAAGTGATGTGTAGATAAGTGCCAAAAGAATATGCATACCATGACTTCACATACATCCTATTAAAAATAAATTGTGAGGTAAAACAGTAAACAAACACCTCATACCCACAAAAGTCTACACTGCCAGCTAATATTAGAAATTCAAGGCAAGAATTTCCCATTTAACCTTTCAGAACAGCTTTGTTCCTCCTTCTCCTCCTGTAGCCCGCTTGAAGAGTGTCCTGTATTTTTCCTAAAAGTACCACATATGGCATTTCTCAAACACGTTCAATTAGCACATACCTGGAAGTTTTATGGACTCTTGTACCATTTCCATATAACGTCTTCTAAGAGGCTACTGCATTGTCATGCACCAATTCTGCCTGTACAGCAGAGAAATTCTGCCTTGCAGAAGGCCACAGCTCTGGCTCTAAGCCTCCCTCTGCGCAGCGGTTGCCCGTGGGCACAGAGAAACCTGCAACCAGGGAGGGCATTACGCTACAATCCGGCAGATTCCTGCCCACACTATGCTGCAGATCTGTATGGCAGGCTTTCCAGACCGCTTCTCTTCTTACATTCCTGAACCTCGTTAGTAAAGCAGTATTTTATGTGGCAGCAAAAGAGTGCAGCTAACGTGGCACACACAGGATCCAAGGCCACCGTTTCAATCACTTGCCTGAAGAGTTACTAAGCTCAACTTAGCTCTAAGCAACTGAAGTGGAAATATGTTGACAGGATCTTTGATGCTTTTGGTTTCAGAATCCATTTCTTCCAAGCGGTGATCTATGGCAGTCACCTCATTATTTAAGGTTTTTCTGCTCTTCCAGGAGTTAGAGACCCTTAGTCGAGCACATATGGGTGCACATTTCAGCTGCCTGGAAGTGGCGATAGACGAGTCATTAACGAACACTGTGTACGTTAGCATACGCACACAGACATCCTCAATCTACCTACTTATTTAAAAGCTCCGTATTTTAACGGGTATTACAAAAACAGTTAATGGTTACCTTTAAGGTATTACAAGCGGTCTAAAAATAAACCCATCAAACAAAACTGTGCTTAAAAAAAAAAATTCTTATTTTGCAAACATATCAGAAGATTTAACAAAGGAAACTGTATCTCCCTAACGTCTTTTCTTCTTTCATACCACTGGAGCAAAAACCCACCTGCTAAGTAAAATTATTTCTTTAAAGCCCAGTAACTGCCTAAGGAAAAAAGCAATGGTTCTGCGATGTTTTGCAGCCTTGCTACATTTTTCTTCTCCACAGCTCACTCTTTGCCTTTAAATTAAAGACATAGCTGCCAAATTATTTACATTTTAGGTCATCCTAGTTTATATAATTTCTAAGTTTTTGATTCTCAAACTAACAATCACAAATACAAATTCGTGTAAGCTACAAATATATAATGTTAATATAGGTGTTGCTAAGAAGATTGTCTGAAATATGTACTTAAACCCTTACAACTGCTTCCACACTCCAGGTTGCCATCCTTGTCAGCCAGTAATTTTCAGGCTTCCAGGATAACTTAGCCTGTTTTCCCAATATTTAAATACCCCAGTATTATTGCCATTCACCTAATAAACTTGCCTCCTGTAGTCCTCTTTAATGCTGACCTTGCAAACTAGCACAGTGCATTCCCCCATCAATATCAGTAATTTAGTAATATATCTTAAGAAAGACAGTCTTACAGATCTATGTTGACTGGAAATGTTTTAGGAGGTTGAAGTTATGAAGTTTGATACAATTACTTCTATGGCTGCCAGGAGTTGTGCAATACATTATATTTAAGCTTCAAGCTAGACCAATAAAATACTTCCAAATAAGAAGTAAGAAAAATTACTCATAACTTCACTGTCACACTTTTGCTAAAATACAGAAACAAAAAACGTGTTGTGAAAAATCCAGAGAAATCCAGTGATAATGTACTTTTTATGAACAGTAATAGTGCAATAAGAGAAAAAAAAAATCTAAAGACAACCTGCTCAAACCCAATATAAAAAAATGTTTAGAACTACTAGAAAAATTCATTTTCCGTACAAGAAACTGAATCAGAGTAAGACAGCACTACGCTGTTCTTCATTTGAACGTAACTTAACATCCACGAGTAACAATTACCTCTTTACTAAAACAGCAGTGAAAATCAGATTAAATTTATAGTAACATACCAAAGAGATTTCAACAGTAGATGGCCTCCTCTTATTCCTCCCCATCTCCCATGACAGAGAAGGTTAAAAATAGAGACTTCCGTTTCCTTAGATTATTTCGCTTTAAACTTTTCTAGAGCACTGAAATTAGCTACTTTGCCAGCTTCCTACATTTGTGTTAGAACAGAAGGAGTGTTAAAAACACGCTTCCACTTACAGCAACTCAGGAAACCGACTTCTGTGGTTTGCATTATTATTATCATTTGTAAATGACAAGTCCCTCTAGAAGTTGTAGGTGTTTCTTCCCAAGTTTCCCTTTGGATATAGCTCACCCAAAAGCCCCTTACACCACACAAAAACGTACTCCAGGGGCAATCTTCTGTACTTGCATATTTTTCTATATTTATGCATTCCTTTGCAGTTAGTAAAAGCAGATATTTTCAGTTCAATTCCCCATATCCAAGAGCAGCTCCAGTACTAGGGAGGAGAGCTTAAGAGGTGCAGAAAGCCAGCTTCAGCTCCCTCCCTCCTTGTCCTGAGTCTTCGAGGAAGTCAGAGATGCAGGAAGCCTCCAACTTCCACCATGGTGGCACAGAGTGGCCCCAGCTGTCCAGGTCCATATTTTAAGGTCAGAAGGAACTACTGTCATCATCTAATTGACCTCCTGCATAATCCAGGCCACAAGACGTTAGCTGGCAATTCTCGCATCCAGCCCAATATCTCGTGGTTGACCTAGGTCATATTTTCCATAGTGGTAAGAGCAGCGTTTGTTTATATTGAAAATGATGTACATCGCAGAGTTAAGTATCTGAACTGTTTATCTGGAAGTACTGCAAACCAACAAACAGAAAGTAGCAGGCATCCAAATACTGGGGTAATATAAAGTTATATCACCCACACATTACTATAAGGCAGTGCCACCCCTTCATTAGGAAGCCTGGTATGCTTCGTTAGGCATTGCCTCATCGGGCAATTTTTTGATTGCTTCCAATTCTGCTAGACTGAAGTCCTGGCCGAAGTCGTCCCTCCTGAGGGTGTGCCTCACCCTCATCTCTTGTGAGAACTTTCAATTGAAACAGCTCAGCCATTTGAAAACAATGAAGCAGAGGAAAAAAATGCTGTCCCTCCCCATATCCTGCTAGAATTCCTACAGCAGCCTCCCAGGTAATCTCAGAGCGACTAACACCGGGACCTAATTTTTTTTTAGGTCTCCTACTATCCCCACGGAAAAACACTGAAGTTTGGTCAAGGCAGAGAGGAGTGGAAGAGGGGGACTACTGTTGCACATGCTCAACATAACTCTGCGAGGTTCTTTGCAGATTTAATCTCCGCTGAATGTCTGCCAGCTTCTCAGGACCTCTGCTGGCTGCACACCCACCCAACCTCCGTGTGCCAGGACAACGCGAGGCTTGCTCCAGCTGCACGGAGCAGCTCCAGGAAAACGTTTCCTGTACGGCTCTGCTCCCTGCTCCCTGTATTCCAGGAAAAGGGACTAGGAAGCCAGTTTCTCCTTCCAGTCTCAACGCAATCCCTCTTAGCACCTGAACACCATGGAGGAAGATAAAGAAGCAGACACAGCATGGCAGTTCTGGATGAGGAATATAGGAACCAGGTGCTGGAAGGAGAGGAGGTGGCAATCAGAAAGCAGTAACTGGTGCAGGAGGCAGAGACAGAGGAGGAGGTAAGTACCAGGAGAAGGACTAACAGCAGAGCTGGAGCAGAAGACTGGTGTAGCAGTATGAACAGGCCACAGCCTCACCAGCAGGATGCGGAAAGATGGGACCAGCCAATGCTGCCACCCTCTACCTCCCTAAGCTCTGAGGCCCTGAACGTGGCTCTGTTCTACTCTGTGCACTCCCCTCCAACCATGCCATAACCTCTACCTGCAGTTTTGTATGAAGTCTGGGTTAGCAGCGTGGTACCATCCAAATGGAGAGATAGATCCCTGTTGTCTTCAAATTTGCCCCTTCCACTGCCCTAAACTGCACAATCCCATTGTTTCATAGCACTACTACTTCTGCCTCTCATCTGAGCGTACAGTAAGCTAGTAGTAGGTATGCTTCAACTCACTAGAGCTGCAAATAAAATAACAGGGAAGGGGGAAGGTTGTCATTTGGGGTTTTTCCCATGGTTACTGAATGGAATCAGTTTGCCTTTTTTGCTCCTCTGATAGCAAAGTAATGTAGAGGAGACAGGAGGCGAGCAAGATCTCCTACTATTCGTAAAAAAGAAATGTTAATCCAAATTGCAGTGTACTATGGGTACATTAAGCCTCACTCCTTTGGGAGGGGGACACAAACCAAACCTCCCCCCTCCAACCAAACCAGAATGCAGCCACATAAATAAAGATGATTTCACAATAATGATACTGCAGACCTTAATTCTGGCATTTTAGAATGTGTTTAGCAATGCAACTTCAATAAACATGATAAAAACCTTACATAGGCTTCAAAAAACGTATCTCCAGGAAGAACACATTTAGGCTCCAGGATCCACATCTTAAAGAGCCTTCTAAAGTTTGGGGGAAGAACAAAGCTTATTTTAAGGTCTGTTTTCAGAGAAAGTTATGTATACAGCAAATGAAAAACCAAAACCTCAAAGGCACCTTTGAATATCCACTGCTGGGTAGTGGCTCTGTTGCCCCCAGGAACAGTAATCCCCAATACGAACACTTCCTTCATTGCTCATGAAAGGTTAAGACCTAACAACATAGGAACTTGACATGAATAAGATGTTTGAGAAACCACCTAATTAATCCATTTATCTGCTAAGATTAGTTAAAGTAAAACAACAGACACAGGGAGCTACTCAGGAAATAATTAGATATTCATGTGGGAAATGAACTACTGAAACACATGTAATGACTGACTGACCAAGCAACCATCAAAAAGAAAGTCGTGCAAACTGTGTTTTGAGACATATCCTCAACAATATGCTCACTAAAACATCTTTTTTCACAGTACCTGCAACTAAAATCCCCACCTAGCTTTTCTCTTTTTTTCTCAAATAAGATCAAGTCTACCTTTAACGCAGAGAGCACCCACAAGCAACAACAGAAAAGCCACAAAAACATCAGAAATGCAGATTAAATGAACTGCGGGAGTAAAAGCGGAGGAAGAAGAAAAACATTTGCATTTCCAAGAGCCCTGTCTGAGTAACAAGCAGGTTGGAAAAATGCATTCAGAAGAGTGGGGGGGTTAAATCTGACATATTAGAAAACTAAGATCTTCTCGGTGCTAGCAGAAGGGACATAATGTTTCCTTTACTTAAAATACTGAAAATTACCTGCCCACAGAAATGACATGAAGCCTTGCCAAGTAACTGTTCCCTTCATTTAACTGCCCTTTGTGTTACTAGCAGAGGAAGCATCTAAACTTTTTGTTTCCTTAACTCCAATTTACCTACTTTCCTCAAAATTTTTATGGGCGAGACCTAACCATCCATGGGACCCTCTCAATCTCTGAAGTGAGGATGGTAGGTAGAACTGTCTCCTGGACTTAGGAGTTGATCAGCAAAATCTGAGACAGGTGGCAAACTTCTCCCAACAATACCAGCTATTTCCAGTTACTGAAAGATCTACTGATTCAATCTCCAAGTAGCTTGAAAGGGAAAAAAAAAAAACAGTTTTCAGAAGTATTACAAGCTTGCTTGCTCAGTTGGGTTGATGAGCAATGCTTCAGGAGATCTAGTAAAATGAAGGCATGAAGCAGACTGAACCACGATTACAATTCCAGACAGCAGAAGCCTAATGTGTGCTGGAAACTTGTGACTAAGGTCTGTTTAATAGACCAGGACTTCAAAAAATTACCACCAGCTCCTGAAAGGCTATTAGGAAACCCGAGTGAACTGAAAGGGAAACGATGGCGCACGGGAAGGCAGGAGAGCATACAAGCATGACAGGAAATTCCCAGAAAAATGTGGTTAATGACTCTTATGCACTTATTCTGCTCCACACATTTTCATGTCGTATCATTTTCTAAAAAACTTTTACTATTACCCATTAAGCGAGAAGACAGCCTCTCTTAAGACAGCTGTGAAAAAGAAACAGGAGTACTCCCTCTTTCCTCCCCCATTTTGTACTTACACCACAACTGAGCAACTGATTTGAAGAGGAGATTTTCTCACCGCTTCCTAGACCGCCACTGCCGCCAAGAAAGCCTGCCTTCTGCCATCACCCTTCGTCTAGCTTCCTTTTGCGGGTCTAACTTCGCTGTAAGTGAACGCCAATGTTTACATACATTGTCACTCCACTCTTCCCAGCATAAAATGCACAGGATTCTAATGCACAGGATTCTTATGCACAGGATCTGGAACTTCCAATTTCATACTGCTGCAGCAAGACAACAAGGAATTACTAAGATGGAAGTTGTCCGAAGAGCAAAGGTCTTCAGTCCATCCCTTCCCTACTCGTCATCGTAGCCGAAAGTCTGATCCTACATTTTTAATGTCCTCAAGAAGTTACCTTCCTAGACAATTTTGTCCTCAAATCCTAATTAGAGTACAATGAAGATACTTAAATGGTTATCATATTGCATTGAATCTATTCCCTACCACCACCACCAAATTAACATGGTATGTCTAGTCAGCGCTCAGCAGCACTGCTTTTCAGCCTATCTGATCATCTTCAATCTCCTTTCAGAACAGCCTTCTCATGCAAGGAGCCTCACTGCACGCCCAGTTAAACTCTGTTACTGTGCTACATTTTAATGGAAGCTTAAGTTTTACAACTATGACTGGTCTAGACCCCCTCCTTCCCTCTGGCCATATATTGAGCAATGCATCTTACTCACAGTGAGTTAAAGCTTCTAATTCCCGCAAAAGTTAGTTTTACGGGGACTATTCATTTTCCCTAACTCCTCTCAACAAAGAAACAGTAATAAATACACTAATTAAAGACACCAGACAAGTCTCAAGTGGAATGCTGATCTAGGGAAGAACACTGATCCCAGCCACCCCCCAGAAAAACAACCAAACAAACCCCAAACCTCAAACTCTCTAAAACAGGGAGCAATACGCAAGACAGCATTATCAACTACCCAGGACATCTCTAAACCACACCGCTTCCTGAGGTGGCACTACAGCAATGCTAAAGGCAGACATTCATGGTCACAAGCACATTTCTCATTTCTACTGACTGAATAATCTGTACTTCTCCAAAGTTCCAGCAAAAGCATAAAAGGGGCACTATTCAGCATTTACTTCTTCCCAGAAAATGAATGCTGACAGAAGCAAAGGATGGGATGGCACCGTTGTTGCCATAATATAAATCCAGAATACTTAAAAGGACAACACACCATTTATTGACAACTGAGGCAAAACAGTTTTACAATGTAACATTTTATGCCATCCAAGAACAGTATAAAAGTAAACAAAAAAGGTTTAAAGAGCTCTTGTATATAGACTCTAATTGCTTTTAAAAGGAAAACAGATTAGACAAATATCATTTTCAATAGCAACTTGTCTAACACATGGTTTAATTTAACAGGTATTAAAGATATAAGCATGGACAAGTTCTTCTGCCAACTTTTAACATCCAAACTTTAATGTTGAGGAGAAAACAAAAATCATGGTCTTCAGAGATTCAAGATTAATTTCATTTTTATTTATTGTTTCCTTCAAAAATTCCCATGAAAATGAACTCACCTTGCCCTCAGTAAACAGCTCACCCTCATGTATTTTGCAAAATTAAGCCCAGCATATTCCATTGTTTTGAACCTACACCGCTCTGATCTTCAATTTCCAAAACAAGAGAACTACAAAAGCCATCACAAGCACACCTTCCAGACCAGACATGTGCTTACACACACAGGTATGAATGGCACACACTACTCTGTTCCCTTTACATTACTGTCCATCACAAGCTCTCCTAAGCTTAAATTTTGTCTGTACAAAATACATTGCTACGCGAACAACGACAAAAATACTTTCTTAGTACCATCTCCATCTTTCTTTCCTGGAAGCACACCAATGCCTTCTCACAGCACTGGCAGCATCCCCAGCCCTGCAGAGCCAAGGGCAGCTGGTTCCTAAGGGAGGACAGCCAGCTCCAGCAGCGCCCCTGCGAGCTCTATGCCAGCGTCACGCCAGCGTCACTGCGCTGCCTCATGGCACGCGCTCCTGGAGCATGGGACACCGCTCCCATCTCAGGAGCTGGCACAGGAGCAGCAGATGCTGACCGCTTCATGATGCGGTGTTGCGGAGGAGGAAAGGGAGGGTTACTTGGCACTCAATTATAAATACAGTTTTTTATATTGCACACTGACAAGAGTCACACGTAACTTACTAATTTCCAAAGTATTCTGGTAACATTATGGCTACTGCTTTCTCCAAAAAAAACCCACTACACGTTAAGCTGCCAACTATTCTGTTCTACTGCCTTTGATAGCAAGGTAGAAGGGAGGCAGGGGAACAGGGAGAGAAAGTCCAAACCACTGCATCCTCAAATCAAGCTTGCTCACTGCTACATGTCTTCCTGGTGTCACCAGCAAACTTTATTTGAAATATCTAGGCAAACTAATATAAGATTCAGGAACTAAAGTATTCTGCCTTTAGAAGGCTATAACTGAAAGAGCTGAAGTATCACCAATTTTAGAAAGCGTTCTACAAAGGAAAAGCTGGAACATTAGCAAATAAAGCCAAAAATAAGAGAATTGAAGCTTTACATCACTTGTTCTATTTGTATTCATATAACTAGATTTTTCATTTACAATCAGAACACCACTGCAAAGTTAAGAAACACTGTAATTAGTACCCACCTGAAGACCAGATACAAGTTTAAAAATAGCAGTACACAAAAAAACCACACAGCAGAGCAGAGAACTGAACCCCAATCCCCCAAATCCCAAGCCAGTACCACTGAACCATACTCTCTCTCTTGCTTTGAAGCAGCATGATTAAAATAAGCAAACAACATTTTAGGACTGGTATTTCACAACAACTAGAACAGGAGGTCAGAAAAAGATATTGCAGTAATACAGCTGGGAGACAGGGCAATGAATCTAAAGGAGGATTTTGGAAGACTGCTGAGAAAAACTTAAAGGTGCTTTTCTGTTTCTATCAAGTATTTGAAAAGAGTAATTTCGCTGTCTGCTTTGAATTCAACTTAATCCTTCCAAGTAGCTATTGCTATTGATCATATTAGAAATCTTCCTGAAGTCATGGTTTTATTTCAAAGATCTTTGCTTAAGACAACTTTATTGCGTACAAAATGCTATACTACTGCAAATCAACAGGTAAGAACATTATGAATCCATTTAGCTCACACTGGTGATACATCCTATGATAACACACATTTTCTGTATGGTTCATAAATACAACCCTACGAGAAATAACTAGTGCCTACAGCTTGCACGAAAAAGAATGTTGCTTGATCTCTGTAATCAAAGTAACACTACAATAAAGGCACTGTACGTTCTTATAGTAAACTAATTACTCCACACAAACACTTCTGGAGTTTGTCTACACAGCATATTTCCAGCAGACCCAAAGCAGCTCTGCCTTGGCTCCCATGCATGCCGCTTCCACCTACTTCAGCGTGGCACGCAGCTCCCATCTGATATAACCTTAGCTACACAGGGCTTGTTAGCTCAGGTTCGGCAATGAATTCACCACAGACACCTGGCTTCCGACCAGCTCAAAGCATGAGCCGAATTTGCAACATAGCATTTAGACACAACAGAGTGTCTCATCATGAAATTGCTTACTCACCTTATTCACCTCACTTACTTCATCTAGTGGAATAAACTACTCACCCGTATTGCTACATGAAAGGCATTCACATGGAAGATCGAGAGTCCTGTATACTCACACCCAAGCTTACTGAACTCCAGCTTTTGCAGGTAGAAAAAATCTGTGCTTAATGAAGGTCAAAACCAAAGTGAACAATCTTTGCTGACAGCGAAACCAATGGCACCCACTAGCCTTGACCATATTACACACGGTACATGTCTGATCCTTATGAGCAAAAAACAACTGCTAACAGCTGCAGGAAGTACATTAACAGCAGGTATCTCACTGATAAACCTTTTGCAGGACCCTGGACCTCTACCCAAGACTGCTGTTTGTTCACGTGTACCGGAAACCAAACCTAAAAGCCAGGGAGCGCAGCCTGACAGCCACACTGGAAACATAAACCTGTCTAATGCTTTGCTTCACTTTTGAGGGAATAGTGCAGCCGTTGCACACATACCACAGAACGATTATAATCCAAGCCTCTACCATAAAATCTGGCACACTAATCTCTAAATGCATTTTTATTACTTAGCAGGTAAAAACATCACTTGGTTTGTAGGAACTGGCTTCTGTTTTAATGAACTGGCTACCAGAAGCTGGCAAACAACAGGAGCATGAAAAAAAAATACCAAGGGCTTGCAGTCTCATCTGCTGTAAGAACATGGACATGTGATTTTTATTAATAACTATATTAACTAACAAACCTAAGTCTATTTGGTTCCATTGGCGAGTTTCAAATTTTAGGGATAATTCAAGTACCTATGGAAGTTAATGAATATATTAACTAACAAACCTAAGTCTATTTGGTTCCATTGGCGAGTTTCAAAACCCCTAGATAATTCAAGTACCTATGGAAGTTAATGAAAGTAGGAGGCCTAGCAGAAAGCACAAAGCCTATGTTTACACCTAATCAGGTATCAGAAAATCTGCTCAGGAGCAAATGGATGCAAATACCCTAGATGCAAGGCAAAAAGTGTCCGGCAGAACTTTCAGCTTTCCAGACACCAAAGTCAATCAGCTGTAAGGCACAAACCCACAGGAAACCAGACTTCATTAGTTCCGGTACTCACGGAAATACCTGATTTCTATAAATGGTAACATTTTCCACATAACATCTACTGCAAGCTTCTTCAGCACATCGAGCTCAGGACCTTGCAAGTCATATCCCAGCCCTACCCTAGACATTCACGTGCAAGCTACCCAAATATTTTCCCTTCCAAATGTTATTTTCTTTAAAAATACATTAAATATTTCCTTTAAAAATCCACAGCTAGTCCTATTTATGTGACTATTTGCTGGGTGGAACAAAGTTAGATGCTAAGCTGAAAATATCGTAACAGCTGAGTATTTTAACTGGCAACACCCTTGTAATGACATGCCTGTGTGTCACATCAGCTATAGACCCTGCAACCTTACAAATCTGGCATCTCCCAGCCTGAAAAAGTAATTTAGCAGGTTTATCAGAATTTCATACATCCATTTTCACGGATATTCTTGCATTAAAAATATCAGAGAGCACTGTACAAAGTGTATATTCACAGGTTTGATGCCTGTCAGTAACGATCTCAGTAGCCGACTCTGGCAGGGTACTCCAAAACCTCCAAAACTGGGTAAAACTTTCATGCCACACCATAATACAGTTTACATTACAGTAAGTTTTCTGTAAAAAGACCCAAGTGGAGGTCATACGTTGTTTTTAAACACTGAAATTTTATCTGTTTCCAGATAAAAATCAATAGCCTTACCACCTGTACTGTTCTGTCATTACAGGTGACCACCATTTACACAGATTAGCAGTGTTATACAAGGAATTTGTCCTAAATAAACATCAACTGTGGAGTAAGGATGCTGCAATTCCTTATGTATCTAACATCGCTGGGCTTGGGAGAGTCCTCCCGCCCCAAAAGTTGAAAGCAAGCATATGGCAATACGTAAGACGATTATGCTGCTTTTTCCTTAACACAAGTACCAGATGTATTGAGAAAAAGACAGGTTTATTCCCAGTTTGAGTATTTCCTGACAATTTGTTGCCCGTTTTAGAACTTCAACTTTACTGAGGTTTATTTTGTTGCATTTTACAAATGTAACAGGGGTGGGGGAAACAGAGGTAACGCTGGATTCAGTAATCCAGTAGATATCAGTCTCGATTAAAAATATTTCTCCTGATTAAAAGTGACCCACCCATGAGAACCAAAGAGATAGGAATTTGGAGATGTGCCAGTTCATACAATAACTATGTTTATTTGTCTTAATAAATATTTAAGAAACATGACTTGTGGTATTTGATACAACTGAGCCTGTGGTTAAAAGGCCTCTCTCCATGACATAAGCAAACAGAGTCTATCCTCTTTATTTGTCCGACTTCTCTTCGACATTCAAGGCTGATCCAGTTGCAGGTCAGGAAAAAGACTGCGGTCTATCATTTTAAACAAACCATTGTAGTAAAACGTGAACAGGAAATTCCTAACTACACTGTTCAAAGAACAATGATTAGAAAAACAATGCTAGCTCACAAAGTACAAGGAACCAACGAACTATCACGGGACAGTTTGGGTGGAAAATAATAGTAAAAATAGAAATCTCACACACATAAGTTACCTTGGCCATTTTTTCTTTCCTCCCGCCCAATTCTCCCCACTGGGGCCAGGGGTCTTTCAGACCTTTCAGAGGGATAAACCTTCAGATCCAAAGGGGGAAGAGAGCAGCATATACAGCTCTGTCTGATACCTTGGAAATATCCGGCCTGCGGGAGTTAGCGCAGGCATGCCATTCATTCCACAACATATAAATGCCCTCTTTAGAGCCTCATCTAAGCAGCAGTTTCATTTGGATTTTGAGGCACAGGTCTGCCTTGTTTTTCAATAAGCTGCAAGCTATTTTTACCATTAAAAAAAACGCCCAAACCCAACATTTAAAAAGCATGCCTGCTAGCATACAGAGAGTATATAAAATGGTTAAAATGTGGACTGCAGGAAAATCTCCTGTATTAGCATTCTATTCATAGCACATATTTCCCTCTCCTAAAAAACAAAAAAACACCACACCAAAATTCATGTATTTTAAATTCTACCAGGTGTAGTGTCTTAAAACATTCAGAAATTCATTAACCAAAGTGCTCTGACGACTATTTGGAATTTGTTCTCAGCGAAGTCTGGACATCTGACCATCTTCACCAATGAGGAGAAAAAAATAACATATTCCTAATTTGAGACAAAGCATGGGGTGGGGTGGGGGGGTGGGGAAACACACCACCACTTCTAACATAATGTACTAACATTACATTAAGAGTCTATAATCATCTGGATAACATCTCAGGTTTTTTTTTTTTTTTTTAAACAGGAGACATATCTTAAAAATAACTGGATACAGATACTGGTATTAAAATCTTCACCCACTTTGAAAAATAAGCTTCAGAGAACATACATAAAAAGCCAAAGACAGAAAAATGAACATAAGATCTCAAAAAACTTGAATTTTAAAGAACACCATTCATGGACTGGAGGGCGGGGAGAAAATTTCCACAGCCAGGACACTATCCACAGTTTTGGGGTGTGAAAATAATGAAACCAGAGTTTTGGACATAGGGTAATAGATTTTTTTAACAAGAACAGAAAATCCTTTTATAAATGTTCCACAGATTCTAAATGTAAAGAAAAGAAACTTAGGGTTGTGATTAAGGTAAAAATTAAACACGCTTTTCTTTACAAATTGACTTCAGAAAAAGTAAAACAAATATCTGAAGAACAGCGTGGGCAAACGGTCATATGTGCAAAACTTCAAAAAACCCCAGATGTTCACATACCGAACGTAATTACGCAAAGGAGGTATTCCAGAAATTTATTACAGTAAGTTTTAATGATAAAATGATACAGCTGTATTTTAAAACAACAACAACAAAACTTTTAAAAAATTCTGAACCCCTTACATGTACAGCACTAGAAGAAAAATCAATATCCTCTTTCAGATACTGCTTCCAAAAGAATCGGGTAATGGCCAAGAAGTTCTGTAGAAGTTAAAAACCAGCAGCAGAGATTCTTTAACTCAAGGATCCAAACTGAGTCCTGGTCAACAGTAATGAAAGCGCATTATCACCTTAAAGAGTTGTCTGGCAGATACTGTGAGAGAGAACGGAGGACGCAGCTTGCTCCTAGCAGGCAGATGTCCAGAGAACAAGACCAGCTACATCATCCTGTTACCGAACAGAAGCCCTGAACAGGCACGGACAGAACTACAAGATTACTCCCAGCAGAAGTTTGCCTAACACAGTATTACAGCACAGTGTGGTACAGGAGAGTTCGCTCTGTACCTGTGACAAGCTCTACATACAAGGCACTTAGTATTTCAGTGGGAGAAGTTTACAAAAATTGACTATTTTCCATAATCACTGGAGCTTTACTGTGATAGATTTCATGAATGTTTACTGTATGTGTATCACCATCCATATGAACCATCTGGTGTGTTGCCTTTTGTTAAGTCATAGACAGACATCGTATAACCTGGCTTAGCATGAAAACAGATTTACATCTAAGCTCAGTGAAATGTTCCAGCTTTTGTTTAGATTCCCTTCTAGGAAAACTTAAGGCACACTGCAGATCAACTGGAAGGGATGGACCTGAAAATAGCCATTTATTAAGATTAAAAAAAAAAAAAAAGCTTATGAGCATGTTATGAGAAATCAAGAAGTTGTTTAGCTGAATCAGTGTGGAAGATTCTCAAAGTGCAGAGAACTATTAAATACAAACAACACAAAAGGAAGGATTAGGCCATGCTCTAAGATATCTCTTTCCATCTCTGTCCAAGCTGCACTAAGTCAAAAGGCTTAAGAAATCCGTTATTTCCTTGACTCCCATAAAAGCATGTTGTAGCTACTTTTATTTAGTACAGGTAACTGGAGAGTTACTTCTTTCTGAAGCCCTGGCTACAAACAAGTACATTAAAATACTGGACATGAGCATTAAGCTGCAGTTTCCAAGGGTTGAGAATTGAGTGAAATCAAGAATCAGTTTTCTTAACAGTTCTTCCTCTTGATGTCATGAAATTTATTCTCAAAGTTCCCCTAGAGCCAACATGAATTTATGGTTAACCAGTCCAGGTGCAAAATAAAGCTGATCCAAAAATACCTGATTATTTTTAATTAAAACAATTTTGCTTTCCTTTTGAGGAAAACCATGTTTTAAAACCTATGTGAAAGATATAGTCAAAATTATGTCTTTTGCCATTACAGACAAGATAAAAGCATCAAAAATCAAACTGCAATTAAGAAGTAGGCTACAATGGATTATCAGAGTACTTCTAAAAGAAGAATCCACTGTCTGAAGCATTTACAAATGAAGAAACTGGAAGCTCACACGTGTAGGTGTATTTAGGGAAGGTCTGTATTTGATTACTCAGAGGAATCTCAAGACACGCAAGAAATTAAGACCATCATTTCATAGGACAGCATTTTTAGCCATCTGTTCTGCAAGCTGGTACTAGTAAACATTTTTCTATACAAATAATCCTATAATTTAGTAGGCCCAACTGAGGAGCTACATTAAACACAGAAGTGGAATTCAAATGCCTGTGCAGAGTCTTGAGCACATGGTGCCTATTTATCACAAATCTCGGTACACCCATAACCACAACAGCAGAGCTAGGTTTTTCCTTGAATAAACTATGAGCTGGCAGAAAAGCAAAGATAAGACAATCAAACCAACACAAAGTAGTGTACACTTTCTTTTTGAATGTCATCACTTAATACACTGCATACAGTTGGACATAATTGCATGTTCATATGCTTATTAATATACATGGTCTTTAACTCATTTTTGACAAGTTATCGATTGCATTTCCTGTCTTTACACACCTTATTTTTTTATTACATAAAGGAGAGGTCAATTGCACTTTCTCTAGTGCTTAATAAATCGTTAATTTGTTTTAGTCATCAATTATAGTGTTAGAAACTATTTAGATACTACTAAAATTGATCTATGATCCAGCAGCCATGACGGTTGTTAAATCAACTTTTCCTGGGCTTCATGGTTAACTTATTCTGAAGTTTGGGGTTCAGGGATTTTTACCTATGCACACTATCGTATCTTTCATACTTCTGAGTTTTAGTCTTACCCAAAAGATGCAATCTGGGGGAAGCAGAAGACACACAAGTGTTTAAACAGTAATTTCCAAACACGTGTAATATTTTCTCCATCTACTAATTATCCCTACATTGCCAAAAAAACCCACACCCACACCACATTGGTAGTTCACTTTTTGTTCTGAAACTCCCTTTTAAGCACATGTGGAATTGCTGTTTAAGTCAAGTAACTTTGGATTGTATCCTCCTTTGAGGAGTGTGTCACAATTTGTTTATCTATAGAATTAGATAATTATGCAGTGCTTCAGCTGCCTTCCCAAACATGGATAAGCCACTCTTTCTAAGAATGCATTGTGTATGAAAGGTTTTTTAAGTCTTATTTTCATCTGTTTAAACTGTAATCCAACATTAAATAAATCAATTTTGAAATATTATGCATTTTCAGCTTTAATACTGCATTTTGCCATAGAGAATCCTAATCATTCTATGTGTGAAAGAGCTTCAGCCTAAGTACAATATAAATCAAAATAGTTTCAACAAGATTCTCCATAGATATTTCATCTTGAAAATAACTCTTTCAGAAAGCTATGAAAGATAGTCTTTGATTCTCCATTGCTGGTTCAAGGGTGTTGGTACCACTGTACTTCACTTTTGTCCCATTGCCAATTAAACATACTGAAATAGAAAAGTCTTTGAAAACAAAAATCAAAAAACCTAGTCGCTTCAGTTTTTGGTATTCACTAATTCAGTTCTCTATGGCAATCAGCTCCTGCAGCCAAGAGAGCTAACAGTACAGCGCAGAATTGCCTCCATCCTGCGAACACCGGAGACGACCAATCTCATCGCTGGATACAAGAGCCTTTCGTACTCTGGCAAACACCCACAAAAAGACAGGAACCGAAACAAACTGAGAAATACTCCAGGTTATTCGATCATGCATCATCTGTCTAGAGCAAGCCTACCTGTGTGAAATGGCTGACTCAAACGGTTCCATGGGCCATTAAAAAGTGACTGATCATGTCTCGCCATGCTTTTTAGCACACCCTAATTATACTAAGTCCAAATTAATTTTCCTATCTGGAACAGAAACAAGAAACGATCAAGACCTTTGCAGCATGGCAGAACAAAGCCTACATCCCAGTCCTCTTGCCATCGATGACTAGTTAAGAACTAAGGCATTTACCTCCATCAAATAGGCTTGATCTTTCTTCACCAAGTGGAGCCTGTTTTGCCTCTGACCATAACTGGTGAGCGTCCTTGACTCGCTCCACGAGCCTTTCCTTGCACTGTCTCCTCCCTATCCCACTGGCAGGAGCAGTGAGTGAGCGGCCATGTGGTCTTTTGTTGCCAGCTGGGCCTGAACCACGACAGATAGGCAGCAAGGCAAAATCATGTCGAAGTCCCTGCTCCTCTCCATAAGCAGAGACAAAATTCTTGTTCATCTAATTCAAATACTACAACCTCCTTCTCTACAACCTGGCAATTTCAAACTTGACCCATTGAGGTATGTTAAAAAAAATGACCAGCCACACTGCCACAATCTTTTGATGAGTCAAAGCTCCAGATACTGGTGACAAAGCCACCTTCCAAATCCCCCCAGTAGCTGCTCCTGTGGGTTGTTACTAGCTTGACATGACTCTTCACACCCCACCCTTTGCCAGTTATACCCTACGCTTCTACATGAAACAGAGATACTCCTTGGAGGTGCTCCACTGTCAGCATCCTGCCCACATCTAGCTGATCTTATACCCAATTCCCTCTCACACACACCTCCAAGACACCACGCTGCTGATACCCTTCCCAGGCACCCGTCTGCTCCTAGATTCAGTTCTGCCACGCACCAGCTTTGCTCCCTGCCAGCGATGGCAATGCTCACCACTGACTTCCCCAAACCTTTCATGAGTGTTTTCAAGCTGCTGCTGATACCCACACTTGGACCCCAAATCGGTTCTGCCGCTTGCAGCACTCTCACTGCTGAATAGCCACTTCAGTGGTGCTACTCAACTGAAAAACTGACCCCGATACCTATTTAATCAACTTCTGTTGGCTTTTACACATCTGTCTTATGTCTGAAAAGCGAACCCTTCATTTTAAATGTAACTTGAAGCTTATCTAGAGATGTGTTGGTTTACTATGGGGGTATTTTAAAAAATCGGTAGTCAGGACTGCCATTCACACAGAGGATTTACTCCAAGAAGGTTTTAAACTGACTCATCACCTCTGCCTAAGCCTTACTGAATTAATCTTAATTGACATAAGCCACTTAAACACCCATCTGCTGTGAAGAAGTCAGCTTAGGGAACTAAACTGGCTGAAAACTACCCTCCCCAAAAGAAGATAAATTAAATACTGCATAGGTGGGTGGTTTGGTTTTTTGCAATTCATCTTACCATGAGGCTGGATAAGCACCAGCACAAGAGAGGGGTGAGACCATGTGGCTGGCAGGGAGGACACTGGTGCTTTTGGCAGCAGCTAACCAGTAGCTCAAGGGTGCTGTGTTGCGAAACCTTGCTGAACATGCACTCTGCACTGCCAAACCAGGCAGAGAGGTAGGAAAAGTACCTGGAGCAGGTTTTCTTTAGCTTGCTTCTTTCAATCAGAAAGAAGTTGGAGATTACTTAAAAGCTGTGATACTGGCTGGCTTTGCTGGTGAATGTGAACCGTCACATCTGCAGCCGATAAGATATTCAGGAAGTTCTATTTTTAACTGTAGGCAGAAAAAGTTATTACTTTTACTTTGTTTCACCAAAATATCAACTAAATACTTCTGTTTGGCCTCACATACAACTTTACATAGCCCTACCTTCTGATAAACAAGACAAAATTATAAACCAACATTACATTTAACAGGCACCTCTATGAAGCCTGTTAACAGGATTGTGCTATAGATAAGTTTCTAAATTCTTTTTATTGCCTACAAGTCATTTGTTCTTATGTTTGCACAGTGCTGTCACTATATTTACATTCACTAAAAACACAAAGTTGTTATCTCTGAAACTCAACTTATCACTAGAATCCAAGCCTAACAAGGTATTTTTTCTCCAGATAATACAACTTTAAACCTAGCCCTAGCCTTGTGACATTTCAAATCTTGCATTCTCACATGTGCAGATTACAGATCCTGAAAAGCAGACACTTCCCCCTCCACGCTCTTTAGACGATATGTTAACGCAAATACCCATTTTTCTTTTAATAAGGCTTGGTGCTGTTTAATGACAATAAGTACAACCATTATGCCTATACTGACTCAAATACATGTTAATTTATACATAAAGTACCTTCTCTGACAGTTTAAAGCACAGACAACATCTGACAGGTGACCATTTCTCAGTTTCTAAGATCCAACTCACAGGTGAGGCAGTCAACACCATCCCACAGAACCCTTTAAGAAAAAGCCCCCACAACATCTGCCAGCACACTGCTGTAAGACACTGAAGTCACAAGTGCTAATTTAGTCCTTTCTAGCATACACACAAATGCAGCAAGGCAGGCGTCTGCATTCCTTATCTAATTGCTGAAAATACTTCAATTTAGAGGTAAAAACCTACACACACAAAAACCCTTCACCTTTAACAAAACAGTAAGAAGCTTAACAGCCTTGCTTTGCTAATGAGGTTATGTGGCTCAATAGCCGTTTTGATGCTTCGGCACACAGGCATTAGGTCTTGCAGTTTCACACTACTTAAGCTAGATTTTCAAAAGTTATCTATTTTAACCAACAAAAAACAATTAAGTAAGCCATAATTAATCTAATTGCTACCATAAAGAAAACCTTTCACCTTTAGGAAGAAAGAGTGGATGCCTCCTACCCTCCACTTTCTGAGACACTAAAATATTACTAAAAACATTTATAATCCTCAATAACTGGAGATGTAGCACTCATTTTTAACAATATTGAATGGTAAGAGTAGTTTATCAGAAAACATGAACGCTCACTTCATACAGGCATTGCTTTTCCCCAAGCAAAAAAAAAACACCCACAACCCTACCTTTAAAACATTTAATCAGACAGCTGAGATCAAGAACAAAAAAAAGTACAGTAAAATTATTTACCATGAATCAGCTGATTAACATTTACTTGCTATCAGAATCTATCAATCAACTGATTCAGCTTGAAAAACATACCTAATACCAACTAACATTAATATAGGACGCTTCCATCTACATACATTTATTCATCCTGGCTGGCAGGTTTTTGAACAGGCAGATGGATGTTTGTATAGTGAGCGATTTCGATGGAAAGGTTTATGATTAAAAATTAATGTCCCTCCCTCCTGAAAGGCAGAGAAGTAGATTTATCATGGCATAAAACTTTCAAAACAATTGTCAGCTACAGCATGCCTTTAAAACTACTGCTGAATTACTCTGAACAAGAGCTGAAGTACAGATACGTGCAGATGGCCCAGGGAGGCTCAGGGCACCGCAGCCCGCTCTCAACACCATGTGCTGCAGCATGTATTCCCAGTCACATGCCAGGAGAGCAGTCGCACAGCTGCATGGCTTTCCCATCCATGCTGTGGCTGCATCCAGGCTTCACATTTGCACAGAGAATTCAAAACATCTGGATCTCAACTGCTACTTCATATGCAACGCTTTTAATACAAATTCTATCACGTCCACTGTATCTACTGCTAACTTGAGGTAATGAAATGATGCAACTACAGTGACCCAGATGCCTCAAGTGATGGGGATAAATTGGATTTCCTCCTTGCTGTGTTAAGAGAAAGCACCAGACAGAGAAGCTCTCCACTTCCTAATGAAAGGATAGCTGCTCTGCCAATCTGCATGAGATATATTTGGTTATATATATAGGTCAAATGATATACCAGCCAATAGAGGCAGTACAAATGGATGGTCATAGATAATGGGACTTCCAAGTTAGAGCTGACTTAAATCAAGCAAAAAAAAAAAAATTTGAACTAGATAGTTTAGCTAGAAAGCTAAAGGAATGGAAAAACTACTCTGACATTTAATATCTCTTACTACTAAAAACATATCATGTTTCTGGTTTCAACTTCTGACTATCAGATATTATTATAAATGTACTAAACAGAAGAGCTCTAAAGTCTCTGGTATCATCTCTTTTTACGAACAGTACTCAAAGCACATCTTAAACACCTCTTCAACTTAATAAACTCAGCTCTTTTGCTCCCATGGGAGAGCATATTTTCCAGATCCATACTCATTCTTTTTTTTTTTTTTGTTCCCCTTTACAACCATCTCCATTGCTTGTGAGCTTGGCACTGACAGCCTAGAGAGCCAATTTATAAAATCACAACCAAATTAGTATTTCAGTAAATCTGCTCCCCTGTAAACATTTTCTAAGGGTCACTTCCAAAAACATACCTATAGGGTACATAAATTATTTTGTTTCACATTAACAGCCTGCGTTCACAGTCAACTAAAGCATACGATTTAAATCTGCCCGCTCGTCATAATATTTTCAGAGGGAATATCAAAATAACGACCAATAACCACTTTGTTTTCTTCACATTCCACAAACAGTTGAAGACAAACTTGTGAGTTGATAATAAAAACACAACAAAAAGAAAGTAGGCACAAAAAGTCTGAAAACACACACGAACTGGAAGGAAACTTTCAAAAATGGCACTGGTACTAACTATCCTGTTGCCTTTATCTTCCTGATGCCTTGGATTACAAGTATTTGAATTCCAATACTGAATGACACTAATAGTGACTCTCAGTGCAGGGGTTTAAGCCAGGCCAAGAAAAATGCTATTAGTGAAAAAATCTTTATTTAAATGCTTCTTCTGATGGTCTCCAGGTTGATGAGCAATGTCAACTCCTGGAGAGATACACCCCAATACTCTAGGGGATATTCTCTTGCCTTGAAAAAGAGGCCACTCACTGCCTTTCTATCTGTATCACATGCTGGTGTGCCAAAAGATCCTTAGCCTCACTAGTGAGAGGCAGATCTTCCAGTTTTGGCAAAAGACTTTAGAAGCAATTCTTACCCACTTCACAGCCCTCAGATCTGGCCTCCGAGCTGCTCCTCTCCATGTATCAAATAAGGCAAGACAATATATGAAAAAGTAATTTGTCACTAAAAATGCTCTCTTAACATAAGACAAGAAGTAGTTAAGCCACTTAATATTTTTCTAGCTTTGAATATTTTACATTAATATTCTCTTGATTTAAGCTTCTTACTTGCAATCTTCTATTCCTTTATAAAACCAAACTGGGGAAAGAGAAATCACATCATGCAGCATCGCACAGCATGTGGGTTAAACACCTCACTTTGCTCCTTGTTGTAACAGAGGAAACAATAGTAATACTGGACTGCCCATGTCCAGAGAGAAGAGGCAAACAGGGTAATATATTTTCTAAAAGCAAATAAATTATGCGAATGAGGAGTCCTGAAATGGTTCTGCAAAAACCAGCCAGCACTTCTGAACTTTTCTGCCCATTACACACTTGAGCAATTCTACCCTGCACCCCTAATAACCTAGATACCTGCCTAGTGACTTTCTTAAGCTGAGTCCTTGCTTCAAGCCCATGAGCCTTTCCTGCTTATTTCCAATCTCTGCTGTTCTGATTTCCCACCAGTCTCCTTGGCCAGCACTCCTGACCCCTGACCTCACATTTCACACATAGTTCTTGTATTTCATCTTCCAGCTATCTTCTCTTCCTCACCTAGACTTTGCATGCTGCCCTGCATGGGCACTTTCTGACACTGAAGATTCCTTATCCAAACTCAATGCTCCTTCTTTTCCTTCGGGGTTCCCTGTAGAGCCAAGAAAAGAGCTGACACCCTCACACCCTGAACCCTCACCAGACCGGTTTCTTCTTACTTGTTTTTCCCTGCCCTACTGGTTTTCAGTCCAGTTCCCCCACTTTTTTGCTTCCCAGGCTTCAGGTGCCATCCTCCTTCTCCCTACCCCCAACCCCTGATTGCTTTGCTTTCCACAACCTACCAAAATTTACCTCACGCTACCGAATTCCAAGGCCAGCACCACTTGATCCCATAGTCCTTGTTCCAACCCACCTCCTCTACGAGGCCAGGGTTTTTCTCCTATGCTCAAACTAAGCAGCTTTTAGGTCTCAGAATTAAGAAGCTGATGAGGACACAGGACAGAAAACTTCCTGATTTCAAGTGACACACCAGGAGCCCAGCTTGCAAGAAGTTTCTGCAAACGCAGCTGCTAAAACCTAAGTCTTTACCGAGCCCATTCCGATTTTTCAGTGCCTCCCAAACTGGCCCAAGTGGATGATTTCTCCATGCAAAAACACTGCTACACCTTACAAGTTTAAAATCCTCACTCCAAAACATGATTTAAATCTTTAAACAAACAAGACCACTCACATCAAGAAGTTGAAGGAAACACTCCCTCTCCCCTAGCATTGTTACAAAAACACCACACTATATTTTAGCTGAAGCTTCGACATAAAACAAAACTAACAAGACTCCTCAGCTTGGAAAGCTTCTGTCAAACTCCAGTAGTTTTCACTTGAAAACACAATCTCATAACAAACAGCAACAGCATTAAGACCCTTGGTGCCATGAGGATCACCCAATATCATCCAGAAACATAGTCAGTCTTTCCTAAGATCATTAACAATTCCCCAGTTATTGACCAGCATCTCAATACAGCAAGTACTGCTCAACCACGGGATAAAAAGGCAGTTTGCTGCCTTGAAGAACGTACAATCTATTAAGGTAAGACTACTTCCACGAGATGAAAACATGTGCTGAACGGATCCATTCTGAGATCTACAGGATCCACCGGACAACTGTCCGCAATCTATTCATCACGCACAATCCACATAGATCACCACAGTATCTTCCCCAACCTAACCACTACTTTGATACCAAAGATAAGATGCTTCTCAAATCTGCTCATTTTATCACTCTTCTACTAGTCTCTCTCTTTTCTTCATGTATTCCCCTTTATCTTACCACAGAAAAATCGTAAGGTACCCACTTCAGAGTCCTTTATTCCCTCTCACTCTGTACTATTTTGACTTACCTCCCTTGTCCTCATCACCTTCTCTTTCCTAAACTCCAATTCCCCTTTTTCTTACCACAGAAAAATCTTACCACAGAAAAATTCAGAGTCCTTTATTCCCTCTCACTCTGTACTATTTTGACTTACCTCCCTTGTCCTCATCACCTTCTCTTTCCTAAACTCCAAATCCTTTATAGGGCACATTTCTCCTACCTCAACTTCTCCAATTAGTATTTCCTTTTCTTCTTGGCTTCAATGGGAAAAAATGTTGGAGGGGCAGGAGATTTTTGGGTTTTAATCAAATAACTGCTTCAAATTAAATTCACTAACCAAACTACACAAAAGGCTGAGAAATCTCATGGGGAAGCTGAAAACAAAAACAAATTACTAAGTGCCAGCTACAGGGAAAGGGAAGCCCCGTGGGGATGCTTACGAGACTACTGCCCATAGGAAAGCTTGAAGGTGCTGATTCCCATAGCCCTGATCAAGTGCACCATGGCCTGAGGTCCCAGAGCTTTGTCCAATTCCTCCTCCTGGATAGAAATTAAATCACTCAAACACAGAAAGCTGGGAAGGGGGGGTGGGGGGAAGCTCATTTCTGTCACTCTATGCCGAACTCAAAATACTGAGGCACACACAAGACAGGTAGTTTTTTCTGCCCTCTACTTTTTCAACTACTTTTTTTTGCAAACATACAGCTTTGGTACCATTTCCCTGCTGCTGTGACCTTTCCTTCCCAAACTTTGGCAGAACACAACTAACCTGATCCTTTCCTACTTTGCTGCTGCACATGGGAATCTGAATAGCTGCAATGAAAACCAAAAAATTGGGCACTTTCTGCTATGCAGAAGAATACAGACATCTCACTAAAGTAGCAACAGTAGTTTTTCTTCAACCAAAGATTAACTCTGCAATCATAAAACTAGGTCCTGCTACTTGAATTCTGTAGAACTTACTGACACGTGCTCATGAAAGTCTTTTCTATTTGCCCCAATACAAATGTTTCAATCTCTGCTCCACAGCCTGTTCAACGTGAAAAATAAATCCAAGTTTAACCATTGGGGGTGAAGTATCTAGCCGAATTTTCAAGCATCTTACGGCATTTCAATTATTTCTTTAGGACATTAAGTCATGATTTTAGCAACACTATTTAAGTTAAATGGTAACGGAATTTAAACACTGTAGCAACGGGCTAAATCTTTTTCGTTACGATCTGTATGCAAGATATTCCGGAAGACAAAACCACATGCTCTCTGAATTTTAATGGAAAGGATGCAGAGAAGCTATGCACGCGTTACGCCACCAGTTTACCTTTAAAACGGTGCATTACAAGTAAGCTAACCTTCAAACGCCTATGTGGTAGAAAAATGTGCTATCTAAAGCATGCTAACAAATATTTAACGCCTCAGCAAAAAATTAAAAATATACGTGCGTGCGTAAGTACGTCTAAATAACGAGAGGAAAGATCTTGATCTGGTTGGTAAATATTCAGGCTATTTAAACAGTTATGTATCATTGTGCAAGACGGCAGGAATCTCTCAAATTACTACAGTCTTTAACCCAGACTGTGCTTAAATGTTTCTGTGGCCTGCTTAACATTCCAGGCATACTTCTGGCAAGGTAGCTCTGGCTGAGGTTCAAACTGTCCTTGTCCAACTTTCACTTACTATGAAAACATTGTTTAATACAGAAAAGCATGCACAGAGACATATGGTCCTTATTTTGCGGACACGTAGAATACCGACACTTGCATCCACGAACTCTGGAAGTTTTCAGGCGCTCCCAAGCGAAGGTGTATTTACGGGGCAGTGCCCGCTACACGCAGCTCGTGCTTCCGCCAGCTTTAAGCTGCAATGCTTAAATACCGCTTTTAACGCAATTCTGCTGAAATACGTAAAACCCGCCTGTACTTATTCACCCTCATTCAAATGAAAAGGCCTAACCCGGTCTTACCACGCACCGCCAGGCCCGAGAGCCCCGAAAAGGCTGTCCCGGAACGGGGCAGCAGCCGGGCGGTGCGCAGCAGCGCGTTTGTCAAATTAACTGCAGGAATTTACCGGTTTGCTCACCTCCACGCAGCGTTATCTTTTATGAGGAGGTAATCTACCAAATTACTTCGGCGTGCCTCCAGCCTGCTGCTGCCAATTAGTTCAGCCCGGCTAATAAATCAGGACGGCCGAGCCGTCCGGTTACAGCGGGGCTGGCCCAGCGCCGGAGGAGTACAAACGCGGGCGGTGCGCCCCTGCCTGCCCACCTCTCCCCGTGCGGAGACAACGCTCGGCCTCGGTACCCACCACGGGAAAAAATTATTTTTAAAAAGCCTTCATTCCCAGCGTGGTTTTTTTTTTTGATCTAATTTAACATGAACAGCGGCGGCAAACTCGTCAGCCGGCGGAGCAGGGGCCGCCCCTCAGGTCCCCACACGCACGGGCCGAGGAGGGCCGGTGTGACAGGGCTCGCCTTCCCGCCGCGGGGCCAGGCGGAG